>NC_091957.1:40031142-40331142 GCF_031021105.1 Erythrolamprus reginae
ACCTAGAAGTGCCAACACAATTTCAGTGTGTGATCTCTTCCTGATCCTTCTAAGATGGCTTCTACTCCATTGCTACTAGAACAGGTCCTTCTCAAGAAGAATGGATGAAACATATGTTAAGATATTCATGAATTGGGAGAGTCATATTAACAAGGTCAGCCAATGAATAGGCATAGCGACTAAGTCAGCCAATGTGAGCTAAACACTTCTGAGTCTGTGCAGAGAATTGAAACTGAAAACTTAAGCTTAAGGCTCTGTACTCTCTGTCCACTCTGAACTCTGCTGAAATGAAACTAACTGTTCTCCGCTGCCTGTATGTTTACTTGTAACTACATTGATGAAGGACTCTGCTAATGGTATTGTAAATTCATCTGTTATTATGTTTATAAATAAGTTAATAAAACCAGCTGAATCAGACATCTGTGTGTGCTTCTGGAATTGGTTTTTATGCAACCAACTCTGATAGCAGGAATCTTTTTTTACCATACTCAAAATCAAATACACAAAGACACTAACGTTGTGAGACGGTTTTCCTCTGGAACACAACTTTACTACCAGTTGCCTGCTCTTAGAGCCTCCCTAGGCAAATTGATGAATTAGTAGCTATGATCTGTTGTATTTTATCTCTCCGCAGTCTCAGTAGGTTACGAATATGAGAGCTGTCCTGATCTGATTCTATGGGAGAAAAGGACTGTGACGTTGCAAGGGTTTGAGTTGGATGCTTCAAATCTAGGAGGCTGGTCCTTGGACAAGCACCACATTTTGAATACACAGAGTGGTGAGTATAATCCTTATTCTTTTTTTCATTATCATTTTATTCGTTTCCATCCATTGCTTCTTGCTCTGTCTTCAGGTGCTTTGGAGAATAGGTTGACCTACCTCTTTGATCATTTGATCTTCTGGTGAACATAACCTGCTTCTTCCAGCCATTCCTTTCAGATTTTGCTTTCCTTCTAAGATGTCTCACCTACATGGGGCTATCTTTGAAGAGTATTCGGAAACGTCAAATTGTCCAAAATGCAGCCACGCGAGCAGTTCTGGGCTTTCCAAGACATGCCCATATCTCATCATCACTCCGTGGATTGTATTGGCTACCGATCTGTTTCCGGACACAATTCAAAGTGTTGGTTATGACCTATAGAGCCCTACATGGCGTAGGACCATAATACCTCCGAGACTGCCTCCTGCCGCACGAATCCCAACGACCGGTGAAGTCCCACAGAGTTGGTCTTCTTAGGGTCCTGTCAACCAAACAATGTCGGCTGGCGGGACGTAGGGGAAGAGCCTTCTCTGTGGAGGCTCCAACCCTCTGGAATCAGCTCCCTCTGGAGATTTGCTCTGCCTGCACCCTCCTTGCCTTCCGTAAGAGTTTAAAAACTCATCTTTGCTGCCAGGTCTGGGGTTCCTTAGATCTTTCCCCTGACCAACGAATGTTTTTAGTATGCTTGTTGACTGAATGTTAATGGACGTTTTTTTAAAAAAATCAGAATTTTAAAGATTGGGGTTTTTTTTAATGTATATTAATTGGATTGACCTATGATTGCTTTTTTATATATGTTGTGAGCCGCCCCGAGTCCTCGGAGCGGGCAGCATACAAATCCAATTAAACTTGAAACTATTCAAAATCTCATTCCAAGTTATCGAAATCTTGAAAGTGGATTTTAGTTAGGTAACTTTGCACCTGTGTTCTTTCTTATCATTTTTAACAGGACTGTCTCATTTCTGAAAGGAATTAAATATTTGCTAAGCAAGATTGAAATATTTCTGTGAGCGCTTGCAGAATAGAGTAAACTTTAAGAGGTGGGAAAAATGAAGTGAGGTAGATGTGAAATAATTGAACCCATCAATTTTCGTTCCCAAAAGTGAGTCCTACTTAAATTAGTTCAGAGAGACAATTCTGCTACTTTCTACAATGCCCACACTCAATTATTTTTATATTAGGAAGAGGGTATCAAAAGTTATAATCCTACCCAACTCTTCCTCTCCCACCCACCCACCCGCCCTGTAATTTGACCACTGGGATAAACAAGAAGTTCTTAAATTTCATTAGCTGAAAAGTCATGAATTATTCACCAAATAATCTATTCTAAAAAGAGCAAGACAAAGTGAAGGAAAACAATCTGTTTATGATTAATGCTGTGATTCCGGCTTTGAAAATATCACTGCATTTAAATTAGGCTGACCCGTATTGACATGAAGGAATACATTCTACATAATTTTTTTTTCAGTTGCAAATGTTCTTTCTTCCAAAGTTTTCAGCTGCTTTATCTGCTGTATTTTTCTGAGTATAAGACATACCTTTTCCCCCTCAAAGAGGCTGAAAATTTGGGTGTGTCTTCGGAGAGGGGGCGGCATACAAATCCAAATAATAAATAAATAAATAAATAAATTTTGATTGTAGCTTATTCAAAGCTTCTTTTTTTTCTTATTCAAAGCTTCTTTTTTTTCCAGCCCTAATGAGGTACTAATGAGCTTCCCTCTTAGCGGCTTGCAAGCTTTTTTTCATTGCTAATTACTCTGAAGATTTTTTTTTCTAGCCCTAACAAGATGCTAACAATCTTCCTGGCTTGCAGTTTTTTTCATTGCTACTTCCTTCAAAGAATGTTTTTTTCCAGATCTAAATCTTTGCAGGCTTTTTTTCATTGCTACTCGCTCCGAAGAATGTTTTAAGTGTTAATGATCTTGCTCACTCTTTTTTTAATAAACTTTATTAATTTTCTTAAAATTGACAAACATACAAACACACATTTAACATAAAATTGGGGTTGCAGATACCACGCTTGTTCAAGAAGTCAAATTGCATTGCAGAAAAAAGAATACATTATTAATATGTTAAGTCAACCTATTACTTTAAGTGAAAAGAAGAAATTTTATATTACCTTATGAAAAACAAAACAAAACAAAACATAAACTTCATATCTAAGCAAAGTACAAACACAAAAATTAAATGCTAACCATACTACTAATATGCATTTTTAATTCTTCTTTTTGTCTATCCATGTATACACTTTATTCCAAATCACATAAAATTCAGATTCTTCTTGGTTATTTAACCGTCTTGTCATCATATCCATTTCAGGGCAGTCTAATATTTTCTTAATAACCTCCTCCTCTTTGGGAATATCTTCCCCCTTCCAATTTTGCGCATATACTATCCTGGCCACTGTCGTTATATGAATAACTAAATGTAAAATATCTTTCTTATATTTCTGTTTGTTTATACCTAGTAAGTAAAATTCTGGAGTTTTTTCTATCTCTTGCTGAAAATTTAGGTGTGTCTGATATTTTGATTGTAGCTTATTCAAAGCTTTTTTTTTTTCAGCCCTAATGAGGTACTAATGAACTTCCCTCTTAGCGGCTTGCAAGCTTTCTTTCATTGCTAATTACTCTGAAGAATTTTTTTTCTAGCCCTAACAAGATGCTAACAATCTTCCTGGCTTGCAGTTTTTTTCATTGCTACTTCCTTCAAAGAATGTTTTTTTCCAGACCTAAATCTTTGCAGGCTTTTTTTCATGGCTACTCTCTGCAAAGTTGTTTTCAAGCCCTAAATCTTTACAAACTTTTTTTCATTGCTATTCGCTCTGAATAAGGTTTTTTTTAAAGACCTAACGAAGGGATAAAATAATTTGTATTTATTTATTTATTGGATTTTATGCCGCCCCTCTCTGTAGACTCGGGGCAGCTAACAACAATGATAATAATAATAATAATAATAATAATAATAATAATAATAATAATGTATTAGATTTGTATGCCGCCCCTCTCCGAAGACTCATGTTCAGCTGATAAAAACAGCATGTAACAATCCAATAATAAAACAACTAAAAACCCTTATTATAAAACCAAACATACACACAAACATACCATGCATAACTTGTAATGGCCTAGGAGGAAGGATTATCTCAACTCCCTGATGCCTGATGGTATAAGTGAGTCTTGAGTAGTTTACGAAAGACAGGGAGGGTGGGGGCAGTTCTAATCTCGGGGAGGGGAGTTGGTTCCAGAGGGCTGGGGCCACCACAGAGAAGGCTCTTCCCTGGGGCCTGCCAAATGACATTGTTTAGTTGACGGGACCCGGAGAAGGCCAACTCCGTGGGACCTTATCAGTCGCTGGGATTCATGCGGTAGCAGGCGGTTCTGGAGGTAATCTGGTCCATAAATAATGTGACCAGACTAAGGATGCCAGCCAGATGAATACCTGGTAGGCAGATTTTTATACCTATTTTCCTCCCAAAAAACTAAAATGCATCTTATACTCCAGTGAGTCTTACACTCCAAAAATAGTGTAAATGGTTGCTCTCAATTTACAACAGTTTGTGACCTGGCACTGAAAAAAACTGTCATGACAAAACCGTTGCAGCATTCCCATGATCACATGATCAAATTCAGACACTTGACAATTAACTCATTTGGTGACAGTGTTCTGACCCAGCCTTAGCAGATGCAAGAAGCAGACTCCTTGCCACAAAAAACTCCCCCTCTTTATTTAACCTCTTTGAATTAATTGCATCCACCCACTGAAAAGTCCAGGCAATAGTCCTTCAAAGAGTTAACCACACTAACAGATCTTATGTTCTTTGAGATACCGGTAATTGAAAAGCTGGGAGCTCCCAGCTGAAAGGCTTCATATTAAATTCTGGAAATAATAATAATAATAATAATAATTATTATTATTATTATTATTATTATTATTATTAATTAGATTTGTATGCCACCCCTCTCCAAAGACTCAGGGCGGCTCACAACATAAAAGCAATACCTAATGTTAAAAAAATTTTAAAACTAATTTAAAAATACATTATTATAAAAAACATATCTGCTATACAATCATTCACACGCCAACTGAACATAAACATAATAAAGGTCAGTGAAAAAAGGAGGGAGGAGATTAATACCCCCACTCCTGGCGGCAAAGGTGAGTCTTCAACATTTTACGGAAGGCGAGGAGGGTAGGGGCAGTTTGAATCTCCAGGGAGAGTTGATTCCAGAGGGCCAGGGCCACCACAAAGAAGGCTCTCCCCCTGAGTCCCACCAGATGACATTGTCTGGTCGGCAGGACCTGGGGAAAGCCATGTCGATGAAACATGGGCGTATCTGGGAAAGCCCATGATAGGTCTCGTGGCTGCATTCTGCACGATCTGAAGTTTCCGAACACTTTTCAGAGGTAGCCCCATGTAGAGAGCATTGCAGTAGTTGAACCTTGAGGTGATGAAGGCATGAACGACTGTGATTAGAGACTCCCTATCCAAATAGGGCCGCAACTGGTGCACCAAGCGAACCCGGGTCTTTAGCAGTCTTTAATGCATGAAACACAATGGGAAAAATCTTCAGAATATGAACTGTTGTCTCCTACAACAACCACTCCCCTGTCCTTCTCTTTCCACATGTGTTTGCTTCCTGAGTCATTGTTCATCTCTCCCAATAGGTCTGCACATAGGTTCATCTGGAATAGGCCCCAGCTGTTCTTTCTCTCCACTCATATCAACCTCCAAATGTAGCTGCCTCTCCAGTGACTGGGAACAGGGGTGGGTTTTAACTTGCTTCCTCCCGTGCCGCATGGGCGCATTTGCACAATAGCAAAAAATTCTGGAAAAAAAATTTTTAAACCGAAAACATGCACAGTGGCAGATACCCAACTTACGTGCATGCTCAGATGAAAACATAAATAAATTAAAAATTCCCACAAAAATAAATTTTTTAAAAAGATGGCAATGCTATCAACCGAACTGGTTCCATGATGTCATCATGACATCATCAGCGGGTCGCTACCGGTTTGGGTGAACTGGTTTGAATCAGGGGGAACCCAACTCTGGCTGGGAAATGTTGGACAAGCCTGGCTCTATCTCTGCATCTGAAGCAGAGCATCCATCAGCACTTTCTCCAGACTCCAGAATTGGCCCAGGTTCCCCCCCCCAACTTCCTCATCGCCCCAGTCTCCCGCCAGCTCCACTGGCAACCGACAGGCCACAACAGATAGTTAAAGTGTCCTGTGCTCCTCTTTTGCAACCTTTTGACAAGCAAAGTCAATGGGGAAGCCAGATTCATTTATCCATGTTACTAACTTAACAACTCAAGTGGTCGACTTTAAAAGTGTAGCAAAAAAGGTTATTAAATGGGGCAAATTTTTTGGGGCTCATTTGTGGTCATAAATCAAGAGACTGCCTGTAATTTCTAGGAAAGAAGCTGAGAATGCAATCTTGGTTGGCAAACCAGAACTTTACCCACAAAGTATTTTTGCCGCTTGCAAATAAATGGCTTATTTCATTTGTCTTTGTTTTCAAATGCAAGTCGTCCCCCCCCCCATTTTATTGGCATTTGTCAGCAAAATCTTTCTGCCCTAACTACTTATTTCAAGCCAAGCCATCTTTCGTGTTTCCTAATTATATGCTGTTTATAGCTGAGACAAAGATAGAAATATCTTTATTCATGTAATGATAGAGGACAGTCAACTGCTCTTGTCATTTCTGTGGATTTTTAGTGCCAGGGAAGAGTTCTCTGTCTAACTTAAGTACCCTGGCCTATGGCAAACTGGTCTTCTAAATTTCAAAGAAATTCTAAGTGCACCAGCATGCCTTCCGTCCCCTGTCCTAATATTTCTCTTTTACTAGTATCATGTATATAGATATTGTTCTATGTCACATGTTTAAGCTGAATTTGAAAATTAAGGGAGACTAGGATAGATCTATTTCGGCCTTATTTTGGCCTCATCAGCTAGCCATACCCACTGGGACTTGAACCTGCAACCTTTGCCTTGTAAGGCAGAGAATTAACCTCTAGGCTACAGTATTGTTCTATCTTTGTATACCACCAATACGTACTTGACAAAACAAATTTATATAAAATAAAATAAATAAATAAACTCATCCATAAGTTGAAAACTTAATATAAACCACTTTAAACTTGATAGTTAAATAATAATAATTTTTTACAACAGAGTTATTAAAATTTGGAATATCTTCCCTGATTCAGTAGTTTCAGCTACTAACTTTCACAGTTTTAATTCTACCTTAACCTCTGTGGATCTCCACTTACATTTAAAATGTTCCTAAGAGTGTGTCAATAAGTGCACTAAAGTGCCTATTGTCCCTTTCACATTTTAATTTTGTTTTTTTAAATTATTCTCATTCAAATTTGCAATTTTCATATGACAAATAAATAAAATAATTTGTTTGTTTGTTAATCAAATTTCTATGCTACCCAACTCCCCAGGGACTCAGGGTGGCTTATTTCCATGCTTAGTTCTTTATTATCTCTGACATTAAATGCCAATGTTCAGATAGGATGAGGACAATGATGGCAATGTATCTATATATTATTTTTATTTTTATTTTAAAAAATTATTAAATTTTATTACAACAACAACAAAAAAATACTTAAAAGAAAACGTGCCCAACACCAATAAAACCCCACCACCATTTAGGGGGTGAAATTATTTACAATAAGTTTCAATTTCTTCCTTAGCTCCGGTTTACATTTCTTTAAATACAAAAAGTGATTGGAATTTATTTTTCACATTGTCGTCATAAATTCTACTTAAGATATAATTTTTCACCTTATTCCATCGTGCCATCAGCTTCTCCAATTCATTTTCATCAAAGTTATTTAATCTTATTTCCATAATTTCGAAGTGGATGTGGTCCACCATGTACCAGTACCAATTCTGGATTGTCCATTTATTGCTATCCTTCCACCCTAATACCACTACTGCTTGAGCGCTTTCCAAAGCTGCTGTTTTGATTTCTTTAAATTCTCGTAATTCCCCATATTTAACTAGTATTGCTAATTCTTTCGTAATTATCCAATTAATGTTTAGCATATTATTTATTTCATGTGGCAATGTATCTATAGACAACAAAACAGGAGCAGGCATTTTAAGTTTCCTGCAATGAAAACTCTTGATGCGCTTAAGAAAGAACTTGGGAATTTAAAAGTATCCCCTGTTTTCAGAACTTCCAGGCAGCTTTTTAAGACTTTTCAGGGGCCCATGAAACATTAATAGTCCTAATTCATCAATGTTCCTGCAATGGCCTCTTTCACAAAGTATCGCCCAGGGTGACAGTCCTAGTGTAAGACTATGATTTTGATAAACCCGAGAGAATGTTGATGCAATGTAGCCTGCAAAAGCCAAGAGCGTATTACCATAGAGATCTCTTGGGATTTCCTGCTTTGCAGTTGAAGCTATTCCTTGTTACCACCAGCAGTTGAAAAGAAGAGCTAGGCAAGGCTCAGGTAAATAAATAAAGCACCTTGCTGGTGAAATAATAGGACACTTTACAGCTCTAAAGCTAATAAGCATGGTTCATCCATCCTTCTTAATGGGCCAGGATGTACCGATAACTGAAGGCAAAGCTACATCCTAACAATATATAAGTCAAGAATTTTTATGTACCATCCTTGGTAAGAATTTTTGAGCTCTTTAAAGACAAAGCAGTTTAGTGTCATACAGGTCACTTGAGATATGTGGGGGACATAGGATTAGCAGTGGGGGTGATGATGAAAAGAAAAGTCGGAGGGAGTTTTATCTTCGATAGCGTAGTCATACTTATCTGTGATTACAGGCATTATTTGATGGAGAAGCTTTTTAATAGGAGCCAGACTTTTTGATTGCACGTCCATTTGTCTCAAGTCAAATAAAAAGTAAGGTTAATTTTTATTTCACTCGAGAGAAATGAACGTGCAATTTCTAATTAGTTTTAATTAGAACGAATCCCAGCGGCCAGTTAGGTCCCACAGAGTGGGTCTTCTCTGGGTCCCGTCAACTAAACAATGCCACTTGGCGGGACCCAGGGGAAGAGCCTTCTCTGTGGCGGCCCCGACCCTCTGGAACCAACTCCCCCCAGAGATCAGAATTGCCCCCACCCTCCTTGCCTTTCGTAAGCTACTTAAAACCCACCTCTGCCGCCAGGCATGGGGGAATTAAGACTTTTTCTCCCCCTAGGCCGTCACAACTGTATATATGGTATGCTTGTATGTATGTTTCGTTTTTATATATTAGGGGTTTTAAATTTGCTTTTAGTATTGGATTTTATTGTACATTGTTTATGATTGTTGTTAGCCGCCCGAGTTTTCGGAGAGGGGCGGCATATAAATCCAATAAAACTTGAAACTTGAACTTGAAACTTAAAGGAAAAGGAGGAGTTCTCATTGAGATTTTTTGGGTCTGGATTTTTCGATCTGCAGTAGCCATAGTTCTGGATAAACTTTTCATAATTCTCATTAGCATTAGGATGAAGATAATTGCTAGTGCCCAAACAAAAGCAATATGTAGACAGCGGGCAGGACTTTTGATAGATGTTACACGTGCTCTTTCTGTGGTTACATGGAATCGCTCAGAAGTGGATTAGATCAGTCGGGCTGGGAGAGGAGAACGAATGCAATTATTATCCCTCAAACTGTGACGGCTGTCAGATCAAAGGTGTCTTCTTCCTCCAACACGAATAGCCACAATAATTAGGAGAGAAAAAGGGATGGAAGAAATAAAAGGAAAACCACTTGCAACCCAACAGGAAAAGTAGAGTACAAAGTAAACACAATGATAAAAAGAAGAAGAAATTGTTGCATGTTAATCCTTCTGTCACAAGGTTCTTTCAGTTGTTCACCTTCATGAGGACAACCCATTGTCTTCATCTGGGACATAACCAGGATCACCAACCAGCATCTTCTACAAATGGTCAATTGGCTAGCTATTGTGACCATTTCAAGTCCCTCCCAATCCCAAATGCAACAATCCTCAAATAATTCTCCTTCTCCTCTTCCTTCCTTCCTTCCTTCCTTCCTTCCTTCCTTCCTTCCTTCCTTCCTTCTTTCTTTCTTTCTTTCCTCCTCCTTGTTCTTCTTCACATTCTCATTCTTCTCATTCTCTTTCTTATAGTCCTCCTTTTCCTTTTCCTTCTCCTCCTCCTCCCCCTAGTAGCAATGGCAGATACCAATATCTAGGCATCCTCCTAGACCCACAGCTGAGTCTTGAACACCATTTTTCGGCTGTGGCCAGGGGGACCTTCACCCAGGTTCACCTGGTTTACCAGTTGCAGCCGTATATGGACCAGGAGGCTCTGCACACAGTTACTCAGGCCCTCATCGCCTCCCGTCTTGATTATTGCAATGCGCTCTACATGGGGTTACCCTTGAAAACTGCAAATAGTCCAGAATACAGCCATGAGAGCTGCCTTGGGTATACCTTGGTATACCCATATAACACCTGTGCTCTGCAAGCTACACTGGCTTCCTGTTAGTCCCTGGGCACAATTCAAGGTGTTGGTTATTATCTATAAAGCCCTACATAGCTCAGGGCCAGACTATTTACCGCCTCTTACCCAGTGATGGGCTACCAAACTTTTTACTACTACACTGTCTTATGCATTTTGTTTCAACATCTTTCAGTGCAAATTGGCTGCTCTGGGATGGAGCTCCAAATTTTGCTACAAGAACTGCGTTCCTGACCGTTCCCATAGGAGTCCATCACTGCTCTTGCCACATACCTCCCAGAGTCCAATAAGAACACACAGAGTTGGCATACTCCAGGTCCCGTCGACAAAGCAATGCAGGTTGGCGGGACCACAGGGGAGGGCCTTCTCTGTGGCCGCCCCAGCTCTATGGAATCAAATCCCCCCCCGATGTCTGTACTGTTCCCACCCTACTGGCCTTCCATAAGGCCACAAAGACTTGTCTTTGCTGGCAGGGCTGGAGGGCCATGAACTAACAACTGACAGGGCCACACTGTATGGATGGTATATATGTATGGGATTATATGTATGGAATTTATATTAATTTGGTTCTTTTAATATGGGATTTTACATACTTTAGATTATATTCAACTTCATTTTATTGCTCTGTATCTATTGTATTTATATTTATATTATTATTGTAAGCCGCCCTGAGTCCTTCGGGATGCGCGGCATAAAAGTCTAATTAATAGATAGATTTTATTTATTTATTTATTTATTTATTCAATTTTTATGCCGCCCTTCTCCTTAGACTCAGGGCGGCTTACAACATGTTAGCAATAGCACTTCTTAACAGAGACAGCCTATTGCCCCCACAATCCGGGTCCTCATTTTACCCACCTTGGAAGATGGAAGGCTGAGTCAACCTTGAGCCGGTGATGAGATTTGAACCGCTGACTTACAGATCTACAGTCAGCTTCAGTGGCCTGCAGTACAGCACTCTACCTGCTCCGCCACCACGGATAGATAGATAGATAGATAGATAGATAGATAGATAGATAGATAGATAGATAGATAGGATAGGATAGGATAGGATAGGATAGGATAGGATAGGATAGGATAGGATAGGATAGGATAGGATAGGATAGGATAGGATAGGATGGAGGGAGGGAGGGAGGGAGGGAGAGAGAGAGGATAGGATAGGATAGGATAGGAGGGAGGGAGAGAGAGAGAGAGAGAGAGAGAGATAGATGGATAGGATAGGATAGGATAGGATGGAGGGAGAGAGAGAGAGAGAGAGGGATGGATGGATGGATAGGATAGGATAGGAGGGAGGGAGGGAGGGAGAGAGGGAGGGAGGGAGGGATGGATAGGATAGGATGGAGGGAGGGAGGGAGGGATAGATAGATAGATAGATAGATAGATAGATAGATAGATAGATAGATAGATAGATAGATAGATAGATAGATACAGACATAAAGACAGACAGACAGAGAGACAGAGATAGATAGATGATAGATAGATAGATAGATAGACAGATAGATACAGACATAAAGACAGACAGACAGAGAGACAGAGATAGATAGATAGATAGAGACATAAAGACAGAGAGACAGAGATAGATAGATGATAGATAGATAGATAGATAGATAGATAGATAGATAGATAGATAGATAGATAGACAGACAGACAGACAGACAGACAGACAGACAGACAGACAGACAGACAGACAGACAGACAGACAGACAGACAGACAGACAAATAAATAATCACTTGCTTTGGAAGAGTTAGTCATACTGAAAATCTTTAATGGTGAGAAAATGGATTTCCCGCAATATTATTTCCATCATACACTCCAACCTTAGAAGATAAAGACTTTGAACCCTAGAAACAAGAAATCCAGCATTTTCAAAAGAGAAAAAAGGATGTTTTTTCCACTTCTCTCACACACTGGTGAAAAGGGAGCACAATCAATCAGGAATTGTTCATCCCAGAGATAAATACACTATAGGAGGTGTTGGAGTTTTCATTCACATCTGTCAGCTTTCATTCCAGGCTGAATATTGGATTTGTACTGCAGCTTATGGTTCTTTTCTGGAAAGAACCAAATCAGAAAACTTCTCTATTTACCTCTGTTATGAACAGCAATGTGTTCTCGCCTTTCTTTTTAAGATTGATTAGTTTTTAAAGTGCTCTTTTCACACAATATGACCCACCGTATTAACTGCAGAGGTGAGATTCCAGATAGGTATTCTTTACTCATAGGAAAAAGAAAATTTTAGCAGCTTGAAGGTTTGTTTATTAACTGATTTTTTAAAAGCATAAAAATCAGTGTTAACTGGTTCTAACTAGTCTTAGATGTGCATAATCTAATGTACAGTGATACCTCATCTTACAAACGCCTCGTCATACAAACTTTTCGAGATACAAACCCGGGGTTTAAGGGTTTTTTGCCTCTTCTTACAAACTACTTTCACCTTACAAACCCACCGCCGCCGTTGGGATGCCCCGCTTCCAGACTTCCGTTGCCAGCGAAGCACCCGTTTTTGCGCTGCTGGGATTCCCCTGAGGCTCCCCTCCATGGGAAACTCCACCTCTGGACTTCCATGTTTTTGGGATGCTGCAGGGGAATCCCAGCAGAGGAATCCCAGCAGCGCAAAAACGGGTGCTTTGCTGGCAACGGAAGTCCAGAGATAGGGTTTCCCAGTGAGGGGAGCCTCAATGAAATCACAGCATCGCAAAAACACAGAGGTCCAGAGTTGGGGTTTTGAGGACTTCGGTGTTTTTGCGATGCTGTGATTTCACTGATGATCCCTTCGCTGGGAACCCCCACCTCCGGACTTCCATTGCCAGCAAAGCATTTGTTTTTGCAATGCTGGGATTCCCCTGCTGTGATTTCCCTGCAGCATTGCAAAAACACAGAGGTCCGATGGTGGGGATTCCCATGGAGGGGAGCCTCAGGAGAATCCCAGCAGTGCAAAAATGAGCACTTCGGCTGGCAAAAGGGATGAAGTTTGGGCTTGCACGCATTAATTGCTTTTCCATTGATTCCTATGGGAAACATTGATTTGTCTTACAAACTTTTCACCTTAAGAACCTCGTCCCGGAACCAATTAAGTTTGTAAGACAAGGTATCACTGTATTTGGAAACATACCTTGTTCAGACATGGATCAGTCCATGTGGAAGAGCTGAGATACCCTGTCTCTTCTTCAAATGGCACTGTAGAAGGACAAGTCTCTGGTTTCAAGCCCTTCAAGAGAAGAAAGATCAAGAGAAAGATGCACAGGGATTGCAGATATATTGTATTGTTATAGAGTATAAACATAGAAACTTGAAAGCTTTTACTATACAAAATCAAAGTGAGGTTATTTTGAGTTTCTTTCTCACACTTCCTTCAATCTCTGGACTGTTAAATCTCTTTATCCACCTCTTCTTCACCATCTGAACCTTCTTTCATGCCCCATTCCTTTAACAATTTTTTTTCCAGTGCTGGTGTAACTTCCAACAGTCACTAAGCAAATTCTTGTAAGTCGAGGACAATATGGATTCTTCCATGGAAGCTGAGATTTGACATGATCTTCTATCAACCTTTCAAAGTAGACCTGCTCAGAAACAGACACCATTTTTTAAAATAAAAACCATCTCATTTTATGACCCTGTACTCCCTTAATTTGGGGTAATTTGAGTCAGAGTCATTGGATGGAGATGAGCATTAACTGACCGGATGCCTTTCCTATTTTTTTTAATTGAATATATACAATTAAAAACAGAGTACAGAAAAGCAAAGGAAATATATATAATATACATTCTAACAATTATAATTTACTTATATAGTACACATAGGTGGGAAAGGAGAAAAGAAGAAAGGGAGGGGGTTGGGGAAGAGGGGAAAGAGATATAAGGAGAAGAGGGATAGGAAATTGGAGCAAAAGAGGAGTATTAAGAAGGGTGTAGAGGGCCAGCGTTAGAGCTGGGGCTTTCATGCTTTGCGGCCTGTGGTTTAGGCACATAGGTGGTGTAGTTTTCCCTAAAGTTTTATCCATATGTTTTTGACGTAACTGTTAGTGCGAACACATATCAGTGGTTTAAGGGTTTGTTCATTCAGTTTCTTTGTAGTTTAAAGTTTGTGTCAATCGATGTTTACAGTTTGTCGTTTCAATTTGATATTATGATTTGTGACGTAGATTTTACAAGTTGTTTTTGTTGGATATTTTTCTTGATGAATAATTTTTAAGTAATTTCTTTTTTTTAACCAATGGCACCATTTGTCCCATGCTTTATAGAAATCTGTCTCATCCTTGTTTTGCAATTCCATTGTTAGCTTGGACATTTCTGCACATTCCATTATTTTAATCAAAAGGGATAGAACGGTTGGGTTTTTTCCCTGTTTCCAGAATTGTGCATATAAAATCCTTGCGGCTGTAATAATGTGAATTATAATATATCAGAGTCATTGGATGGAGATGAGCATTAACTGACCGGATGCCTTTCCTAATGCCACGCAGAGTTCACAGCAGGTAGTTTCTCTTTGTGCCCTAGGAGAGAAGCATCTGCTGCTACCTAGAATTGAATTCTCAACTGTCTGAGTGGGAGCTGAGCCTCTTTACCACCAGGCCACCAGGCCACTCTCTACCAGACACCAAATGAGATACTAGAATTTAATTCTACTGATTGACTGTAGTAACACAGTCTTGAAAGCCTGACAACATTTCTCTTATTCACTAGAGTCCATATAGGGCAATCTGAAGTTTGTTTCTCCTGCTTTCCTCTTTTTCCAGGCTAGGTTCTTATTTTACTCACATAAATGCTGCTCATTTCTTCATTTCCACATCCTTCTACATTCCTTTGACTTTCCTGAAAACTAATTAAAGTGGAGCTGTTCTGGAGGGCTTTTTTTAAATAGTTAAGAACGAGCTACATATTGCTTAAGCAAACTCGTGGTTTTTATTGTTGTAATTACATTTATCGTAATGACATAGATGTTGCATTTTCTATAAAATGCAAGAAAATTCACAAAACTGAAGTGGGGCCTCAAATCTCACGAACAAGCATGCAAATAAACAATATGATACTATTTAATTGTGTTATAAAACCACAAGGAGTTTTGTGGCCTCTTAAAAACTGATTTATAACAACACAAATTCCTCTGGTAATCTGGCCAATCAGATAGATACACAACCAGGAGGTTTATTCATATATAAAAGAATGCTCATAAGGTTCTTTCTGAGCTCTTTGTTGAGGCCCGCCAGCGACCAGCAGAGTTGGTGGCAGAGTTGGGCAGTGTGGAGGTTGGGGAGGAACATGAGCCAGTCCTGGAGTCCGGGGAAAGCTCTGATGAGTGCTCTGCAACAGAGGTAGAGATGGGCCCAGAGCTGTCCGATAGTTATCTGCTACCTTCGGAATTGGAGTTAAGTAGGGCTGAAGAACAGCTGGAGCCTGTTCCCGATATGCGCATGTGAAGAGTTGTCAGAAGGGAACAATTAAGGAACAGAGGTCAACTTGGGAGTAAAGGCACACTGAATAGCCCCTCCCACACAGAATAAATAGGAGAGAAAGGGGAGTAGTGTTTGCAGGAGACAATTAGTTTGCGCCAAGGTGGCGCAGTGGGTAGAGTGCAGTACTGCAGACCACTAAAGCTGACTGCTAGATCTGCAGATCAGCAGTTCAAATCTCATCACCAGCTCAAGGTTGACTCAGCCTTCCATCCTTCCGAGGTGGGTAAAATGAGGACCCGGATTGTGGGGGCAATAGGCTGGCTCTGTTTAAAAAAAGGGGCTATTGCTAACATGTTGTAAGCCACCCTGAGTCTAAGGAGAAGGGCGGCATTAAAAAATCATATAAGAAGATTTGCTTATCTGAGTTTTCCTTACCAAGTATTTCCTTATACAGCCTTATAACCTGGAAGCTATCGGCTTGGCAACTATCCAAGGACTGATTAAGTCTGTTGTTGCAATTCACCCTTGAAAGACTGTTTGCTGGAACTTTATTTTATTTATTTATTTATTTATTTATTTATTTATTTATTTATTTATTTATTTAATTTGTATGCCGCCCCTCTCCGTAGACACTTTGCTGTATGTGAATGCTAAGAATTCACATTAGCCAAATAAAAGAGGGGGTGTATGTTGGGGGACAAGGAGTCTGTTTCGTGATTTGATGAAACCTAGGTCAGAATACTCTTCTTGTTTATTGTGGGGTTCTGAGAGAATGAGACTATTTATACCCCAAGATATAGGCGGAAATAGCAATTTTGGCAGCTCTCCCCAGTTTGAACTCTGATAGGGTCAAGCAAATGGCCGTCTTTCGTATCACTTGCTTTAGTTGTGCTTTTTAAAAAGAAAACTTTGATACAGGTAGTCCTGGATTTTCAACAGTTCAATCAGTGGTTGTTTAAAGTTGAATGGCACTGAAAAAAGTAGCTTATTAACCCTTTTCCCACTTACAACCATTGAAATCATCCCTGCAGTCATGCAATCAAAATTCAGATGTTTGGCAGCTAAGTCCTATTTATGACAGTTCCTATTTCCTCTTGGGATCATGCAAGTCCCTTTTGGGACCTTGCAACCAGCAAAAAATAATAATAATAATAATAATAATAATAATAATGATGATGATGATGATGTTGTTGTTGTTATTATTATTATTATTATTATTATTATTATTATTATTATTATTATTATTATTTAGATTTGTATGCCATCCCTCTCGGAAATCTTGGAGTGGCTCACAACAACAATACACAATACAAATTCAATGATTAAAAACAGAACAGTTAAAACCTTTCATTTGAAAACAGTCATACCTAAACAAACCATACATAAAACGGGACGGCCAAGGGGAATAAATTTCCCCATGCCTGGTGGCAGAGGTGGGTTTTTAGGAGTTTGCAAAAGGCAAGGAGGGTGGAGGCAGTCCTAATCTCCGGGGGGAGTTGATTCCAGAGGGTCAGGGAAGGCTCTTCCCCTGGGTCCCGCCAGACGGCATTGTTTTGTTGATGGGACCCGGAGAAGGCCAACTCTGTGGGACCTAATCAGTCACTGGGATTTGTGCGGCAGAAGGCAGTCCCAAAGGTATTCTGGTCCCGAAGGTATTACAGTAGTCCCTCACCTATCGCTGGTGTTACGTTCCAGACCTGGCCGCGATAGGTGAAATCCGCGATGGGGAATTTATCGACTGATAGTACTTATTTAAGTATTTATATTGTAATTGTTTGGTAAGTTTTCATTGTTTTAAGTGTTTATAAACCCTTCCCACACAGTATTTATTTTAGATACAGTATTTAAATACAGTATTTACAATTTTAGATATTTTTTTTTTTTAAAAAAAACCTGCCGATCGAGTTCGGCGGGCTGTTTAAATCTGCCAATCGACTTCCTCAGAAACCCGCGATGAAGTGAAGCCGCAGTAGGTGAAGCGCGGTATAGCGAGGGACTACTGTATACACCGAATACAGCCATTTTTGGCTTCCCGAAGCCCCACCACGCATCCCACTTTTGTGAAAAATGGGCTGGGTTTTTTTTGTAAAAATGGGGGTGTTTTTGCCTTCCCCCAGCCACCAGGAGCAATCTGCAGACTTCCCAGACCCTCTGTGTGCCCTGTTTTTTTGCAAAAATGGGTAAAAAACAGGTTTGTTTTTATAAGAAACGGGGTGCACAGTGGGTTTGTAAGGCCTGCAGAGTACTTCTGGGGTCTGGGCAGGACAAAAAATTTTTTTCCTTACTGACCTCTTTGAAATCTTGGTGCAATCTTATATACCAGTGCATCTTATATCTGTTAGTACAAGGTATATGGTTGTTAAGGTTTACCATTTTAAACTACCTATTGTAGTCTCTTGTATTATCACTTTAAATATTTTGGGCTGGTTCGCCATAAGAGGGCGCCAGTACTCCTTGCCTCAATTATGCTTTAACGCTCATTCGCTTTTGCTTTGCTTTGAGGGGGGAGTTTTTTTGCTTAGTGCTTATTATATTGGATGGCTTAGTGCTTGTTATGGATTCTTTCTATTTTGTATATATGTAAATAGTACTTATTAAGCATAACTAAGTCTGTGTCTTTTTCTTTGGCTTTACCACACATCCACACTCTGTTAAATTTCTCTGCTCAGTGTATGTCAAAGGTCTCATAACCTAGCTATACCAAGACATACCAACATAGTCAAAAAAATGCAGTACTGCAGAAAGAATCGAATGAACTGTTATTGTACTGTCCTGCCTCTGAGTCTATGTGTGTGCCTTTATTTGCTTCGCCAATAACAGGGATTGTCCATAAAGGCAATGGAGAGAACATGTTCATCTCACAGCAGCCAGCAGTGATCTCCACCGTCATGGGCAACGGGCACCAGAGGAGTGTTTCCTGCACCAATTGTAATGGTCCTTCCCACAGTAGTAAACTGTTTGCACCTGTGGCCCTTGCATCCGGCCCCGATGGGAGCATCTACATTGGCGACTTCAACTTTGTTCGAAGGCTTGTTCCTTCGGGAAACTCTATTAGCATCCTGGAACTAAGGTAAAGATATCACAGGAGAGATGTATTAAAATCCTCAGCAAGGGGTATACAAGGGGTATCGGTTGTATCACCGTTCCTCTTTTCTGAAGCCAAAAAAAGGCCCCTTTACATTAAGGAAATAACATGTCAAAACACTTCTATGCTTAGCGGAGCAATGGTAGCTCCTTTAAATGTTAAATGTTGTTTGTATCGTTTGTCTTAGAAAAATTAATAAAAATATTTTAAAAAAAACAATTGGCATCTTTCACAACTTATATACAAGTGTTATCCTGAAAGTAAGTTTACAAGGGACATAGTTATCATGGGGAATGTTCATGGGAGAAGTTGGTATTACTATTGTGTAGTGGGAAGCCAGTGGAAGCGAATGAACAGTGCCAGTGGTCAGTAGATCATCGACTGGTGTTGTGGTGAAGATTAGAGTTGAGCATCCTCAATCTGTTTCCCTCCAAGTGCGAAGTGCCCACTGTAGTAGGCTACCTGAATGCTAAGGACATAAATGCTCCTGTGAAGGGCGCCCAAGATGCTTACTGATGCGCACAAAATCGACAGAGTGAGTGCCTCCCAAGAATTTCTTGACTGTTTCAAGATTGAAGGCAAGGCTTTTCTCAACTGGATGAAATTGGGCTTATCACCACACTCCAGAGAGCAAGTGTCAATCAATGTAGTGGCGCCATACCCATTCTCCTTCAGCCAAAAAATTCAAAACTCAGCAATCGGCAAGAAAAATATTGGACACCCATCGCACACAATTCTTGGGCACTCTTGCAGCAGCATTTATGCCCTTAGCATTCAGGTGTGCACTTCGCACTTGGAGGGAAACAGACTGAGGATGTTCATCTCTAACCTTCACCAAATGCCAGTCAACGATCTACTGACCACTGGTACTGCTCGTTCACTTCCGCTGGCTTCCCGCTACATGATAGTTATACCAACTTCCCCCATGAACATTCTCCATAAGAGCTACGTGCCCTGTAACCTTACTTTCCAGATAACCCTCCTATTTAGATGACTCCAGTTGTGAACAGAATGTAATAGAGTTGGAAGGAACACCTGCTCAAGAGGAGACACTCAACATTTGAGACAAATGGTTGTTCCATCCCTTCTAAAGAACCTCCAGTAATGGAGCACCCATTACCTCTGGAGGCAAACCATTTCACTGTTTAATAATATTAATATATGTTTGTTTTCGTAGATTTTCACGAGTATATGTATGTAGATTGTTCTGAGTTCAGGTTTTGCCCCGTGTAAAATATTACAAATACTCAAAATATTACACGGGGCAAAACCCGAACTCAGAACAATCTACATATTAATATATGTATGTATGTATGTATGTATGTATGTATGTATGTATATATGTGTGTGTGTGTGTGTGTACATATATATGTGTGTGTGTATATATATATATATATATATATATATATATATATATGTATGTATATGTATGTATGTATGTATGTCACATGTTTTGGCTGAATTTGAAAATTAAGGGAGACTAGGATAGATCTATTTCAGCCTTATTTTGGCCTCATCAGCTAGCCATACCCTCACTGGGACTTGAACCTGCAACCTTGGCCTTGTAAAGCAGAGAATTAACCTCTAGGCGACAGTATCCAATCCCTTCAGCTCTGTACCAGGGAAGGGTTACATATTTTTGTGTCAAATCACCCTGGTATATTGAAGGAACATCACAGCTCCTATTTTGCCTCTTGGCCCAACCCAGGGTGCTTTCCAAGGCAGTTAATTTATTAATAGCCGACAAACTATATTGTATATGTGACACATGTTTTAAAATTTCAGCAAAAAATATATCAAATGTTTTTTGCTGAAATTTTAAAATTAAGGGAGACTAGGATGGCACCATTTCGGCCTCATCGGCTAGCCACACCCTTACTGGGATTTGATCCGGCAGCTTCTGCCTGGTAAGGCAGAGAATTAACCTCTAGGCCACCAGACCTGATCCCTTCAGCTCTGTACCAGGGAGGGGCTATATGTTTTTTATGTTGGATATATATATATATATATTATAATTATCATTATTGTTGCTTTTTTGCACATGTATTTAGCAAAATAAAAGTGAATCGCATAGAATATATAGAAATAAACTAGTTCTTGCATTTTAAAAGCTCATCCTTCTGTTTCTTTAGGAAGTTTTTAAAAATAAATTCCATTACGATTGTTATACGGATTCAATAGGATGCATGATGGCTAATATGTTACTTGCCTAAATAAATATTTATGATCGTTCCTGTTAATACATTTATGTGATTGCATTTTATTTCATCTTTTTTTTTATTGCACTTTTGCCTTTGCGTGAATCTCCATTCAAGAAACAGAGACACCAGACACAGGTATGAAAATTATGGTCTTATGAACTTCTTCCTTTTCCTCCTCCTCCTCCATCTTCCTCTTCCTCCTCCTTCCCCTCCTCGTCCTTCTTCCTAGTATATTCCCATAGGTACAGGGTCCATTTTGGATAAATGTTCAAATGTTATTCTATAATTAATCCTGAGGGAAAGCAAACTATCTCTATTGAAAAACCATTTAGCAATCTGCTTTGGTCCTTATAAAAATTGCCAAGGTGGCTCTCCATCACCGATGGACCATGAGCCGGAACGCTAAATTGTGCTCGCCGCCACGGTTCATAAGTTCTTGTGGGACCAGCATGATTTTGCTGCTGCACCTGTGGAGGTAACAAAATTGCGCCCGTGTTTCGGTGAGGTTTTACCTGCCTCCATACCGTAGGTGCAGCAGCAAAATCACGCTGGTCCCGCAAGAACATACGAGCCTTGGCGGCGAGCACAATTTAGCGTTCCGGCTCATGGCCCATCACTGGTGGAGACTCACCTTGGCCATTTTTATAAGGACCCAAGCAGATTGCTAGATGGTGCTCTCCATGCAACTCTTCTATAAAACTGATGATAATCTTGAATTATATATAATTAGAATTTTACCAAATATATACAAATGAGATAGAAAGCAACTGAAAGTCACAGCATTTAAATTTGAAGAAAAAGATAAATTCATACATTGGGGAAAAGATTTAATTGCTTTACTCTTTTAATAAAATGCATACAATTCTGGTTTGTTTGGCTTGTTAATGATATGAAACCGTGGTCCCCACCTTCTCCAGTCTAAAAAATACAAAACATGGTCCTTTCCACCTTAGAGGACATCTCTACCTATTGAATTTGTTCACTAGAAATGGATGAGAGCATCAGTCACTTACTTGTAGGACTGTGCTAAAGAATGTTTACAATTCTTTGTAAGTGGAATGATGAGTGTTCTGGTTTCTGGTAGAACTTTAGCTATTACAAATAACTCTTACTAAATGCAGTATTTCATAAACATAAAAGTTCAAGTCGGCTACCTGACCCTCTATTAGAACTCCCCTGGCAACCACATCAACTTACACATGGACAAACATAGCCGTAATAGACCGCCTTCTGCAGCACGAATCCCAGCGACCAGTCAGGTCCCACAGAGTGGGTCTTCTCCGGGTCCCGTCAACTAAACAATGCCGCTTGGCGGGACCCAGGGGAAGAGCCTTCTTTGTGGCGGCCCCGGCCCTTTGGAACCAACTCCCCCCAGAGATTAGAATTGCCCCCACCCTCCTTGCCTTTCGTAAGCTACTTAAAACCCACCTCTGCCGCCAGGCATGGGGGAATTAAGATTCCTTTTCCCCCTAGGCCTTTACAAATTTTATGCATGGTATGTTTGTATGTATGTTTGGTTTTTTATATTAAGGGGTTTTTAATTCATTTTTAGTATTGGCTTACTATTGTACACTGTTTTATGATTGCTGTTAGCCGCCCCGAGTCTTCGGAGAGGGATGGCATATAAATCCAATAAATAAATAAATAAATAAATAAATAAATAAATAAATAAATAAATAAATAAATAAGTAGGTAGGTAGGTAGGTAGGTAGGTAGGTGTTGTGATTCAGCCTGAGGCTGCTCAGGGACCAGCTGTGTCTCTGCTGGCCCCAAGCCCGGAGGAGGAGGACAGCAAAGAGGAGGGGGCTGAACAGTCGGACGGGGGAGAGGAAAATCAGGAATGGGATGAAGGAGAACAGCATGAGAGCCCCGGAGGGGGCTCTCCCCAGCCAGGAGCTTGGAGTCATTAGGTGATGACGCACAAGCCGTCATTGACATGCGACAGAGACAGTCAGATCAAAGAAAGGAGCAATTAAAGAAGTATTATCAGCACTGAATTAGGAACAGCTGGGTTTGGGTGTGGTCCTCCTTAGCAGGGTTTAAAAGGCAGGCAAGCCCTTGAAGCCATGTGGAGTGTTATCAGTTTGGAGTTGCGTTATCCTGTCTTGTTTCTCGGCATCTCTGTTCCTGGCTTGTGGCCCAGCAGCTTTGGAAGACCCGTGGGAGGTGTAGGTCTGCTATCTACAGCCTTGGCTTGGCAGCAAGAATTCTGTATTGCTGCATGGAGTTTTGCCTTCGTGGATATATCTGAAGATACAGCATTTTCCTGTTTGTAAGGACATTTTCTGTTACCTGTGTTTTTCTTGAATTTTATAAAACTGCCTTTGCCTTTTCCCAGTGTGTCTGGCTTCTCTTTTTGGGTTGGTATTGGCTTCTGGAGTGACCCAGACAGAACAGTAGGTAGGTAGGTAGGTAGGTAGGTAGGTAGGTAGGTAGGTAGATAGATAGATAGATAGATAGATAGATAGATAGATAGATAGATAGATAGATAGAGATAGATAGATAGATAGATAGATAGATAGATAGATAGATAGATAGATAGATAGATAGATAGATAGATAGATAGATAGAACTGAAGACCTCAAACAAAAACTTAAGAAAGGAGTTTCTTGGTAGACCTTTCTTTCTTTTTTTAAATCCCTAAAGGAATCAGTCTACCGCGGAGAGGCCATCTAGCTTTATTTGTTAGTCATTGATTAACACTAAGATCCCATGTGGATGGAATATGAACATGCTTTTTTAAGGACTGCATAAAGTAGATGCTCACAACGTTTTTTAACAGCAAAGTTTTCAAGGCTGCTTCGCTGCACTTACACATGCTAAACATGTAGCCTTAACCTTGGATTGTTTGGAGCTTCCTATAGCATGGAAAGGCGCTTTGACATTTTCTTCTTAAGTTTATCCTACAACTTGTCAACTCTCTAGCTTTCTATGGTGTGTGTGTGTGTGTGAGAGAGAAAGAATATAATCTTATTTATTTTCTTCCTTATTGTATCCAGACTTAAAAGTTGCTTCCGTTGTGAATTGCTCTAAGCAGCTTACATTCCAGTTACAGTAAAAAGATCAGAACCGTACATGCACGCACACAAAAAAACCCAGTGGTAATCCTGTCACACCAAGAAGCAACCATCCCAAATCCGTTTGCTCGAAGCTTCCCAATCAGATCCTGTTCCAAAGCCTTGCTGCAATAAGCAGGTCTTAATAGCTTTTCTAAATTGTAAAAACGTGGGGCCATCCTGAAGTCATTAGATTTCAGGTGGACACAAGGAGTGTTTGTGGGCCACATCCTCATACCCCTCACCTAATCGAAACCACAGGGTTGCTTTGTGGAAAGGGTGGAAATAATCCCAGCGACCGATTAGGTCCCACAGAGTGGGCCTTCTCCGGGTCCCGTCAACTAAACAATGTCGGTTGGCGAAGGGGAAGAGCCTTCTCTGTGGCGGCCCCGGCCCTCTGGAACCAACTCCCCCCGGAGATTAGAACTGCCCCTACTCTCCTTGCCTTTCGTAAGCTCCTTAAGACCCACCTTTGTCGTCAGGCATGGGGGAACTGAGACATCTCCCCCGGGCATATACAATTTATGCATGGTATGTTTGTATGTATGTGTGTTTAGAAAATGGGGTTTTTAAATATGTTTAGACAGTAATTTGGATTTGTTGTAAATTGTTTTCACTTTGTTGTGAGCTGCCCCGAGTCTGCGGAGAGGGGCGGCATACAAATCTAAATAATAAATAATAAATAAATAAATAAAATTTGTGTATACTGTACTACTTTGAACCCTTGGAGGACAAACAATATAGAACAGTGATGGTGAGCCTTTTTTTCCTCGGGCGCCGAAAAATCATGGGTGTGCACAATCACACATGCATGAGTGCCCACACCCATAATTCAATGCCTGGGGAAAGTGAAAACAGCTTCCCCTGGCCCCCGGAGGCCCTCTGGAGACCGGAAATGGCCTGTTTCCCAACTTCTGGTGGGCCCAGTAGGCTAGTGTTTCAACCACCCCAGGTTCCAAAGGCTTCCCTGAAGGGTAAAAACAATCTCCCCCATCCCCCTTGAGGCTCTCTGGAAGCCAGAAACACTCTCCCAGAGCCTCTGTGTGAGCCAAAAATCAGTTGGCTGGCACACACATACACATTGGAGCTGAACTAGGGCAACGGCTCGCATGCCAGCAGATATGGCTCTGTGTGCCACCTGTAGCACCCATTCCATAGGTTTGCCATCACTGATATAGAACACAGAATCATAGGATAGGAGAGGTTTTCTAGTCTAAGCAAGAGACTTTACACCATCCAGTAATGGGCAGCTATTTTTTTTTACTGCCACACTGTGGGTGTGGTTTATTTTGTGGGTGTGGCTTGATGGTCATGTGACTTGGTAGGAGTGGCTTGCCAGCCGTGTGACCAGGTGGGAGTGGCTTGAACGATCATCATTGTTCAAGTGAACTGTTATTGCCGCATGATGCCTTTTCATCTCAGCTGTGGGCAGAGGGAGGGGGAAAAGACCGCAGCCCAGACTGCTTCAGGGTGGCACAGCTCTCATGGCCTTGGGAGGTGGCTCTGTGAGGCTGGAGAGAGGGAAGCTTGTCTGAGGCCAGGAAGGAGAAAAGAGGAAAATGCTAGGAGTACGCAGCAGCAGCAGCAGGGTGAAAAAAGGAGAGTCAAGCGGTGACCAGTAATCCAGGAAGTTACTGCCGTTGATCAGCTGGAGGTGTGCAGCTTCATTTCCACCGGTGGAACTGTGTTCCACCCCGTCCTGCCTGCTGCCCACCCCTGACACCATCCCAGTCAAATAGCTGTCCAGTCTAGTTTTGAAAACCTCCAGCAATGCAGCACTCAGAACTCTGGGAGAAAAGCTATTCCATTGATTAATTATTCTCACCATCAGAAAAATCCCGCTATATAGAGTGCTGGTGAGACCACATTTGGAATACTGTGTCCAGTTCTGGAGACCTCACCTACAAAAAGATATTGACAAAATTGAACGGGTCCAAAGACGGGCTACAAGAATGGTGGAAGGTCTTAAGCATAAAACGTATCAGGAAAGACTTAATGAACTCAATCTGTATAGTCTGGAGGACAGAAGGAAAAGGGGGGACATGATTGAAACATTTAAATATGTTAAAGGGTTAAGTAAGGTCCAGGAGGGAAGTGTTTTTAATAGGAAAGTGAACACAAGAACAAGGGGACACAAGCTGAAGTTAGTTGGGGTAAAGATCAAAAGCAACATGAAAAAATATTATTTTACTGAAAGAGTAGTAGATGCTTGGAACAAACTTCCAGCAGACGTGGTTGGTAAATCCACAGTAATTGAATTTAAACATGCATGGGATAAACAAATCCATCCTAAGATAAAATACAGAAAATAGTATAAGGGCAGACTAGATGGATCATGAGGTCTTTTTCTGCTGTCAGTCTTCTATGTTTCTATCCTAATATTAGAAGTGATGATTTGCAGGAGGGGTTAAAAAAAACATTGTTACACAGGTTTTTCCATGTACATTGGGAACGTTTGGCACGTAGCAGATAATTGCTTTTATATGTGTTATGCATTTTATCTTGAATTTTACCACTTGCATAAAATGACCTTTGTTTAAAGAAAGAAATCAGAATAACATAGCAATTTGAGATCACAGAAGGGCAGATGGAGATCTCTTCATCTTTGGCTACTTTTATCCTGTTATTTTTCCTTTTTCTGTTTTTTAGCACAAGTCCTGCACACAAGTATTATCTTGCCATGGATCCGGCCTCAGAATCCCTTTATTTGTCAGATACAAACACCAGAAGGGTCTACAAGGTGAAGTCTCTCAGCGAAACCAAGGATTTGGCCAAAAACTATGAGGTTGTGGCAGGTACTGGGGATCAATGCCTTCCGTTCGATCAAAGTCACTGTGGAGATGGAGGTCGGGCCGCCGAAGCAGCTCTTCACAGCCCGCGAGGTAGGAAATAGACAATATGATAATAATGGTGCTTATTGAACTGCATCTGTTCCCTTTCGTTCATGTCACTACAAGAAATTCCAAAGATAATGAGAAAGTCTGATTGCCTCTTGAAAAATGCACCTTTGGAACGACAGTGTCCTGGATGGCTGAGAATGTCCATAGAGACAGGGCAAGAAAAGTTTTAGGAGCTTTGTGGCCTCAACTTACACGAGATACATAAATTTATCGTGCATTAGTTCTTCCCAGACAGTTGTACTATTGGGTACATATATTCCTTTGGGTCAAGCATTCATTTCTTCCTGGATTATCTGATGGGGGACATGTTGGAGATGACAAAGGCAATGAGTGGGACCAGAGCCAAGGGTAGATAAACACACTTTTCTCTCTTTTAATTTGCTTTCTTCTTCCTTCCTTCCTTCCTTCCTTCTTTCCTCCCTCCCTTCCTTCCTTTCCTCTCACCCATCTTCCTTCCTTTATTTCTTTTACTTTCTTTTTTCTTCCTTTCCTTCCCTCCCTCCCATCCTTCCTTCATCTCATCCACCTTTCTTCTTTCCCTTCCTCTTACCCACCTTCCTTTCTTCCATTCCTCTCACCCATCTTCCTTCCTTTATTTCTTTTACTTTCTTTTTTTCTTCCTTTCCTTCCCTCCCTCCCATCCTTCCTTCATCTCATCCACCTTTCTTCCTTCCCTTCCTCTTACCCATCTTCCTTCCTTCCATTCCTCTCACCCATCTTCCTTCCTTTATTTCTTTTACTTTCTTTTTTTTCTTCCTTTCCTTCCCTCCCTCCCATCCTTCCTTCATCTCATCCACCTTTCTTCCTTCCCTTCCTCTTACCCATCTTCCTTCCTTCCATTCCTCTCACCCATCTTCCTTCCTTTATTTCTTTTACTTTCTTTTTTTTCTTCCTTTCCTTCCCTCCCTCCCATCCTTCCTTCATCTCATCCACTTTCTTCTTTCCCTTCCTCTTACCCACCTTCCTTTCTTCCATTCCTCTCACCCATCTTCCTTCCTTTATTTCTTTTACTTTCTTTTTTTCTTCCTTTCCTTCCCTCCCTCCCATCCTTCCTTCATCTCATCCACCTTTCTTCCTTCCCTTCCTCTTACCCATCTTCCTTCCTTCCATTCCTCTCACCCATCTTCCTTCCTTTATTTACATAGAAGTCTGATGGCAGAAAAAGACCTCATGGTCCATCTAGTCTGCCCTTATACTATTTTCTGTATTTTATCTTAGGATGGATATATGTTTATCCCAGGCATGTTTAAATTCAGTTACTGTGGATTTATCTACCACGTCTGCTGGAAGTTTGTTCCAAGGATCTACTACTCTTTCAGTAAAATAATATTTTCTCATGTTGCTTTTGATCTTTCCCCCAACTAACTTCAGATTGTGTCCCCCTCTTCCTTCCCTTATTTCTTTTACTTTCTTTTTTTCTTCCTTTCCTTCCCTCCCTCCCATCCTTTCTTCATCTCATCCACCTTTCTTCTTTCCCTTCCTCTTACTCACCTTCCTTTCTTCCATTCCTCTCACCCATCTTCCTTCCTTTATTTCTTTTACTTTCTTTTTTTCTTCCTTTCCTTCCCTCCCTCCCATCCTTCCTTCATCTCATCCACCTTTCTTCCTTCCCTTCCTCTTACTCACCTTCCTTTCTTCCATTCCTCTCACCCATCTTCCTTCCTTTATTTCTTTTACTTTCTTTTTTTCTTCCTTTCCTTCCCTCCCTCCCATCCTTCCTTCATCTCATCCACCTTTCTTCCTTCCCTTCCTCTTACCCACCTTCCTTTCTTCCATTCCTCTCACCCATCTTCCTTCCTTTCTTTTATTTTGTTTGTTGTTTGTTTGTCAAACATGTATAGATTAGTAGTAGTTTGTATAAACATAAGTAAAAAGTAACGATAAAAGAGGACAGTAGGACAGGGATGATAGGCACAGTGGTACACTTATGCACACCTCTTACAGACCTCTTAGAAACGGGAAGAGGTCGACTGTAGGCAATCTAAAATTAAAGTTTTAGGGGTTTGCGGAAGAAACTACAGAGTCAGGTAGTGCATCCCAGGCATTGATCACTCTATTGCTGAAGTCATATTTTCTGCAGTCAAGTTTGGAGTGGTTAGTTTGAATTTATTATGTGCTTGTGTATTTCTGCGGTTGAAGGTGAAGTAGTCACTAACAGGAAGGACATTTTGGTATATGATTTTAGGAACTACATTTAGATCAGATCGGAGGTGATGTGGTTGTAAATTGTCTAATCCCAGAATTTCAAGTCTTGTGGTATAAGGCATTTTGTTACGAGCGGAGGAGTGAAGGACTCTTCTTGTGAAATATTTCTGTACTTTCTCAATTGTATTAAAATGAGGGTTCCAGACAGATGAGCTGTATTCCAGAATTGGTCTGACAAATGTTTTGTAAGCTCTGGTTAGCAGTGTAATATTGCCATAGAAGAAGCTACATAAGATTAGATTAACAACTCTCAGTGCCTTTTTGGCAATGTTGTTACCGTGGGCTCTAGAATGTACTGTAGGTCATTGGATATGAGTACTCCAAGATCTTTGACAGAGTAAGGATCATCTACAAGTTTGCTTCCTCCAAGTTTGTATTTTGTGTTCTGATTCATTTTGCTGATGTGTAAGACAGATCATTTGTTGGTTGAGATTTGAAGTGGCCAGTTGTTTGACCATTCTGCAACATGATTAAGGTCTTTTTGCAGCGTAGCAGCATTGTCAGTGTTAAATAGTTTAACATTGTCAGCAAAGAGAACGCAGTTGCTTATAATATGATCACAAAGATCATTTATGTAGAATATGAAGTGTTGGTCCTAGAACACTGCCTTGAGGGACACCGCTATTGAAAGGAGCAGGATTTGATATGGCACTTCCTATTTTGACCATACGGTTATCTAATCATGTAGGGGTCCAGAGATGCCAAAGGATTTTAGTTTCAGAAGTAGTTTGTCATGTACTACTGAATCAAAGGCTTTACAAAAGTCTATGTTGATTGTTCTCTTGTTATACCCCGATTGAGTTGTGTGGTCCATGTTTTTGCAGAGTAAGAGTTGCAGATTACAGGTTATTTTTTTCCTGAAGCCAAATTGTTTTGGAGAGTAGGTTATTAGTTTCTAAGTGGAATGTATTGGATTGATTTATGATTGATTCCATGACTTTGCAGGTGATGCAATCCAAAGAGATTGGTCTGTAATTTTCAACATTACTTGGATCTCCTTTTTTGAAAATAGGGATGACTGTGGCTAGTGACCAAAGGTTTGGTAAGGAGCTAGTCCTGAAGGATTTTTTAAAAAAATATGCTTAGAGGTTCAGCCAAGGTTTTCCTTCCTTCCCTTCCCTTCCCTCCCCTCCCTTCTTTCCTTCCTTTGATTCACTTATCATGTTTGGATTCATAGTTCCCTCTAAGCTGAGCAGTGAGCAATCACTCACTTAAAAATCATCATCAACTCAGAGTTTTCCAAACCTGGCCAGAAGCCGAGAGGGAAAGAGTGAGAGGGAAGGAGAGAGAGAGGAAGAGAGGAAGAGAGAGAAACAGATAGAAAAAAGAGAGGAAGGAAAAGAGAAAGAAAAAGAATGGGAGTAAGGAAGAGAGAAAGAAAATCAAAATCTAGTTTGAAACTAGCTCAAATATTTAAGTGGCATTTTGATATTGATAGAGTTGCCCTATTATGAGCTCACTGTTATAGACACACAGTACAGTATTTATTTTGAAATTCTCTGAGACAAAACAGGGTGGGTTTTTTATTTGTTTGTTTGTTTGTTTGTTTATTTATTTATTATTTCTGTGCCGCCCAGTCCCGAAGGGACTGCCGCTCAGACACTATACTTTTCCGCCCACCCCTCAAAAAAATTAGAGGGATTTGCTCTTATTTAGTTGGATACCCAGTGTTTTATTACATGGTCTTTCCTGTTAGCTCCTTGACTGTCTGTAACACATTCCAATTCCATCCCATTCTGCAATGTTTTGCACATTTATTTATAAAGCATCTGAGAGGCACGTATGAAAGTTTGTTTCTCATTACAAAAAAATCATTCCTTCCTCCAGTTTCCCCCAGATCAGTTAACTCTCAAGAGAAAGCCACATTCAGAAAAATCCCCAAGATAAATTGCAAATGTGTTAGCAAACTCTTTGAAGACAAACCAGAAAACAGGAGGGGAAGAAAACTTGTTTGAATTCCAAGGCAGATTTTAGCACAGCATAACTGAACTAAAAATTTGGTTTGCTTTAAGCAACAGGTAGGTGGGTGGGTGGGGGGTAATTTGTGCACCTTCGAGCTCCAGAGTCTGCAAAAAGAACCAAAACAAATCCTCAATCCCACATATTGTAGGTCACAGAAGTGAGTACACATCCTCACATTTAGTAAATATTTAAGTACATCTTTTGATGTGAGAACAATGAAGAAATGACACTTGGCTACAATGTAAAGTAGTGAGTATACAGCTAGTATAACAGTGTAAATGTGCTGTCCCCTCAAAATAATGCAACATACAGCCATTAATGTCTAAATTGCTGGCAACAAAGGTGAGTACGCCCCTAATTTATAATGTCCAAATAAGACATAAGTAGCCATTTCCCCTCCCTGTAGTTATAAAGCTCAGTCCACTGCCTGTAGATGGTAAAAAATACATTTTCTAAGAGATACTTGTGGAATTTAAGGCTTATGCAACTTATTAGCAAAAGAAGCTACTATTCTTGCAACTTATTTGTTGACCTGACTCTCTGGCAAACATGCCTATTTTTATCAAATAGATGTTGAAAGGTGTAATTTTTACAGTCTGTGCTGTTCACCTACATGAAAAGGGATGTTTATGTCGGAAATGGAGCGTTGAAAATTTTGTTGTGACTCAAACCATTCTGAAAGCAATTTTTTAAAAAAAAAATAGCACTGATAAACTTTTTAAACTCTAAATTAGTTGCATGTTATTTTTAAGTGTATATTATGGAAGTGTATAAATATAACTAATTGCATAAAATTGCCTTAGTGGTTTCTTCAGGGTGGTTTTAATGAAAAGGACCAAAGATAAATTCAAAAGTTTGGAATTAGATGGAAGGCAATTTTCTTTCTTTTTATTTTCTTTTCTTCCTTTCTTTTTTCTTTTTCCTTTCTTTTTTTTGCAACCGTAAAATTAACCAATTGGACTCACTCTTCCTTTTGAAAAAATGTAATGAGAAAGTGCATAATATCTCCAAATGCAGCTTTTCAGATCTGTGTAGGAGTTACAAAGTGCTTTTAGGTGAGCATTTTTGAAATGCATATATTTCGCAATTAACTCACAAAGACTTCAAAAAATCACAGGACAAACTTTGGTAGCAGATATACAAATAAATAATCTGTCAAAGACTGGGCAGAGTCTTCAGAGCTTTTCCCAGCAATATGAAGCAGGCAAAAAAAAAGCCCTTAGAGAGGGCTGTAAAGCACTGTGAAGCAGGATATGTCTGAGTGCTATTTAGAAACATAGAAACATAGAAGACTGACGGCAGAAAAAGACCTCATCATCCATCTAGTCTGCCCTTATACTATTTCCTGTATTTTATCTTACAATGGATATATGTTTATCCCAGGCATGTTTAAATTCAGTTACTGTGGATTTACCAACCATGTCTGCTGGAAGTTTGTTCCAAGGATCTACTACTCTTTCAGTGAAATAATATTTTCTCACGTTGCTTTTGATCTTTCCCCCAACTAACTTCAGATTGTGTCCCCTTGTTCTTGTGTTCACTTTCCTATTAAAAACACTTCCCTCCTGAACCTTATTTAACCCTTTAACATATTTAAATGTTTCGATCATGTCCCCCCTTTTCCTTCTGTCCTCCAGACTATACAGATTGAGTTCATTAAGTCTTTCCTGATACGTCTTATCCTTAAGACCTTCCACCATTCTTGTAGCCCGTCTTTGGACCCGTTCAATTTTGTCAATATCTTTTTGTAGGTGAGGTCTCCAGAACTGAAAACAGTATTCCAAATGTGGTCTCACCAGCGCTCTATATAAGGGGATCACAATCTCCCTCTTCCTGCTTGTTATACCTCTAGCTATGCAGCCAAGCATCCTACTTGCTTTTCCTACTGCCCAACCACACTGCTCACCCATTTTGAGACTGTCAGAAATCACTACCCCTAAATCCTTCTCTTCTGAAGTTTTTGCTAACACAGAATTGCCAATGCAATACTCAGATTGAGGATTCCTTTTCCCCAAGTGCATTATTTTACATTTGGAAACATTAAACTACAGTTTCCATTGCTTTGACCATTTATCTAGTAAAGCTAAATCATTTACCATATTACAGACCCCTCCAGGAATATCAACCCTATTGCACACTTTAGAGTCATCGGCAAATAGGCAAACCTTCCCTACCAAACCTTCCCCTATGTCACTCACAAACATATTAAAAAGAATAGAACAGACCCTTGTGGCACACCGCTTGTAACCTGTCTCTGCTCAGAATACTCGCCATTAACAATAACTCTCTGATGTCTACGCTTCAGCCAGCTTGAAATCCACTGAACTATCCAGGGATTAAGTCCAATCTTCACTAATTTATCTATCAGCTCTTTATGTGGAACCGTATCAAAGGCTTTGCTGAAGTCCAGATAGGCAATTTCCATTGCTATTGCTCTTCCTTCCTTCCTTCCTTCCTTCCTTCCTTCCTTCCTTCCTTCCTTCCTTCCTTCCTTCCTCACTCCCTTCCTCTTTTGTTTCTACTGAGCTGTGGTGAAGCAGTGATTAGAATGTAGTATTTCAAGTTAACTCTGTCCATTGTCAGGAGTTTGATCCCGACCAGCTCAAGGCTGACTCAGCCTTCCACCTGCCCAAGGTTGGGTAAAATGAGCATCCAGATTGGTAGAGGCAACAGGTTGACTCTGTAAACCGCTCAGAATGGGCTGTACTGCACTGTGAAGTGGTAACATAAATCTCAGTGTTATTGCTTTTAACGCCGCCCATGTCAAATTTAGCTCTCCCGTTAGGGAAGGGACGATATTGATTAGAATGTCAGCAGCAAAAAGAGAAAAAAAATTGTATCAATATAAATTGTCTATTAGCACATGGGGATAAAGGAGGGTGGGTGAAGAAAGCCGCACTTCATAAAACAATTGCACTTCTGTTGACTGAGAGAGAGAGCACATGGATAGCTTCAGGCAACGTTCCTACGTTGAATACTTTATGGATTGCACTGCATACCTAAGTCAGGAAAATTTGTTCGACATCTTTCGGTGCCGAGCTTTATTTCATGTCGTGCTGTCTCCTTTAAAAAAAAAAAAAACCAAAGCAATGAACATTCTGTGTAACATGAAGTGCTACAGGAGGCACGTTTTTGCAAATATTGTGCTACTATGAGGTCAACCTTGTTTTCCTTTGGAACCACTGCCTTGTAACCCACCACAAAAGGACTTACATAAAGGGTTCTTTTTAACACAGAGAGGGAAAACACAAACGTATTTCTCTCTTCTTTTGCCTTTTTTTCCCCCCAACACCATTTGTGCCTGCTGAGTTATACTCAGTCTTTTAATTGTACTTGGGATTTTCCTGTCCAATTATTTTTTTTCCTGAATTTGTCTAAATCCGCTTCTGCATTCTGTGCTATATGTGGATTATGTAGAATGAGGATTGACTTTTAAAGGCTACATTCATATAAGATTAACTTTCTCTTCCTTCAATTAACCTATTTGGGAGCTTTTATAAAGCATTAGAGTTATATTTTTATACTGTAAAATAATGCAGTACATAATAATAAAATTATAATCATGCATCATAAATAACCTGTTTGAGAACTTTTACAATGCATTACAATTCTATGGTCATAATACAGCTAGTCCTCGACTTACGACAGTTCATTGACCGTTTGAAATTACAACGGCACGGGAAGATTGACTTATTATAACCATTTTTCACACTTACGACAGTTGCAGAATCTCTATGGTCACGTGATTTGGATGCTTCACAACTGGTTCCTATTTATGACAGTTGTAGTATTCCAAAGCCACATGATCATCTTTTACAACTTTCTGACAAAGTCAATGGGGAAGCCAGATTCACTTAACAACTGTGTTATTAATTTAACTGCTGCAATGATTCACTAAACTAATGTGGCAAAGTAAATCGTAAAATGGGACAAAACTCACTTAACAAATTTCTCACTTAGCAACATAAATTTGGGGCTCAGTTGTGGTTGTAAGTCAAGGATTACCTGTATATAATGCATAATAATAAAAGAAATATAGTCCAATATAATAATCACAATGCAGTATAATGTATTAAAACATGTATTTCATTTTGTGGATACACGCAGCACGCTAAATCCTTCTCTAGATTCAACAGTGACCATGAATAACATATGGCATAAGCTAGCTCCTTGAACTAGCCAGTTTAAAAGTGTTGGATGAACATTGCTAATAATAATAATAATAATTATTATTATTATTATTATTATTATTATTATTATTATTATTATTTATTAGATTTGTATGCCGCCTCTCTCCGAAGACTATGTGTTCAGATAGCAAGTAGATAAGCATAGACTTGTGTTCATGTATTTAGAATGGAATGGAATGGAATGGAATGGATTATTATTAACTGTATGCCATCCAGTGCTCTTCCTGCTTTTAAAAACCTCTGGCACATTATTCAATACACTTTTCCAAATTTTTAGATATGCAACAAGAAAACCGATACCAGAGGCTTTATACATTTTCATTTCTTATTGAATTCTTAGTCAAACACATCATGCTGGCCCTTATTCGCTAATAAAACATCGATCTGGCACTTACGGTTACCTTCTACATGTCCTCTCCTCTATGTTCTTAGCAATAGAAGAGCCTTTCTCTCAGTTTTTACATGACCCCACAGGCAATGAAATCCAAAGACGAATTCTGGATGGCAGCCAAAATTGTTGTCTTATTCTTCCTTTGTTATTAATGTGTATTTCTAAGGCTCATAGCCCGAATTGTTTTCGTCTTATCATTTTTTATATTTTGATATCATACTAAATCTCTTGTGTCACACATTCAACGAATCCATATTTCAATTGATGACACTTTCTGGAATCTTCGTTTAAACCAGTATTTTAAAAGGCAGGATTATTCCCCGCCCCCTTTAGCATATTTAATAGCTACCTATGTCCTGGTGGATTTATTATTATTATTATTAGTAGTAGTAGTAGTAGTAGTAGTAGTAGTAGTAGTAGTAGTAATTAGATTTGTATGCCGCCCCTCTCCGAGGACTCGGAGCAGCTTTACTTTGAAAACCCTCTGCATTGCTCCTTCTTGTACATTGCAGTTTTTAGAGCAAGGAAGTTTTGTGATTGTAATTTGTGTGTGTGTGTGTGTGTGTGTGTGAGGGTCCCAATAAACATCCAAGAAATAAATCAGAGTCCAAACCTTGGCCTTCTTCCAATTTCCAATTTATTAACAAAGCCATGTGGAATACGAACTGAAGTCAACCCAATACTAACTTTTCCTACAGTTCTCCACCAGGTTAAGATTCATTCCACATCCCCACACCTACAAATTCATCACATGGGCCACTCCGGTTTTTCTCAACATCCACGGTCCTCCTCTGTACTTCCGGCTAGTGCTGAACAAAGGATGGCCTTGAACCTCTGGAAAGAATTTGTTGTGGCTAGTATCTTTCCCTCCTATGCAAACACCTTTCCCCAATTCCCACAATGCTATTCTATTTGTGGCAGGCCAAAGTCTCTAACTGAAAATGATGGGTTCAGCCTGACAGTGTGTGCGTGTATGTGTGTATTCCCCCACTTGTTGTGAAGGAAGCATATCTAAATATGGTTTGTGCTATCCTTGTAGTAATGCAAGTCCGCGGAGAGGGGCGGCATACAAATCTAAATAATAAATAAATAAATAAATGCACCAATTACATATAGTTTAAGGAAACATGAAGAATTAGAGACTTAAATCCAGACAGAAACACCTGCAAACAGGGCCCCCATCTGCCCCAGTAGGTTAAGCAGACCCTGAAGCCAACTTTGCAGGAAGTCTAAGGCTACTACTTGTGGACTTTCTGTGATTAAATATAATAATAGATGGTTAATAAAGGGATTTGAAATTTAGCTTTGCTGTTGGGTTTTATCTACTGGTGGGATTCAGCCATTCTGCACCTATTCGAGAGAACCCGTTGTTAACTTTCTAAGCAGTTTGGAGAACCGGTTGTTGGGAGAAATTTTATTTTGTTTTCTCCACTTTACAGGGCTAATCCTGTAAGGAAGGAAGAAAGGAAACATTCTGGTGTTGTTTCTAGCCCAGTGATGACAAATATTTTTTGGTTCGCATGCCAAAAGGCAAGCGCAAGGGGATCGCACACATGTGCCCACACTCATAATTCCATGAGGGGCCCCCACTCCTGCCACAGGATGGCATACCTGTTTTTCACTCTCCATGAGTCCCAGAGTCTTTGCAGCAGAGGCAGAGTAACGACACGGACACAAAGAGCTGAATTTAAAATGGGTCATTTTTATTAATTAAATTTGCATAATTTATTCAATAAATTAGCATAAATTTAACTATAACCCTAACAAGGACCCACAGGGTCAAACAATTGCTTCCGGGGCAGAAAATGACGTCAGAAAAACTTCCGGGGCAACTTATGGGCGTAGCTCCATGCTGATCCAGGTGAAGGGCCCCGCCCTCACCTGGATCTCTGCCATGCACCTGCATGTGGGAGGTCTCACCATCTAACCCCTACAAGGGGAAAGAGATGGGCGGGACCCAAAGACAGGTTACCCCCAATTGCTCAGGCCGTTAGCACCATGAGCCTTTGGAGAGAACCTGTCAATCATCCCCAAAGATGCCCAACGGAGAACACGCAGTTGCTAAACACCACCCAGTTTTCCGCACCTAACCTGCCTACCCAAATGACCAGAGGTAAGCCAATTAGCCTAAACACGGGGCAAAGCAACCCCTAACCGCATATCCGTCACTGCAGTGTGGAATAGGCAGAAAAACGGTCACAGAAAATAGAGACCACCAAAAATTCCTATTCGGCCCCCCCCTAAGGGCGACCCACAGTGGCACACTGAAAGATAGGGAGGGCAGATGGGTGTTCGCTCTGTCGTCGTCGGGGCGAAAAGAAGGCCCAAAGCCTGCACAGCCCTTTTTATAGGGCTGGCAAGCTCCGCCCCCCAACGACGTCATCGGCTATGGCCGATGCTTCCAGAAATGGCCGAGATCTCACGAAATCTCGTGAGATCTCCGCCCCCAAGATGGCGGCTACGCCGAAGGGCCGTGTCTCCCTGGCCCTGCGGCAAATCCGGCCAGGGAGTCAGTCCCCGGCCAGGCATTCTAGGAGCCTGGGAAGAGCGAAAACAGTCCACAAATGCCCTCTGGAGGTAAGAAAATGGCCTATTTGTCAACTTACGGTTGGACCAGAAGGCCCATTTTCTGCTCTCCCCAAGCTCCTGTCCTGAGCCTTTCTAGGAGCCTGGGGTGGGCAAAAATGTCTTTCCCCAACATCCACACACACCCCTGGAAGCTCTCTGGAGGCCAGAAATGGCCCATTTCAAATTGGGAAATGGGCATTTCTGGCCTCCAGAGGGCCTCTGGGGAGGGGAAGACTGTTTTTGCTCTCCCCAGGCTCCCAGAAAGGCTCAGGACAGGAGCTTGGGGAGAGCAGAAAATGGGCCTTCCCCACTTCCTCCAGAGACTGGAAACAGCCTGTTTCTCGACTCCCAGTGGGACCAGTAGCCCTGAAAATCAGCTGGGTGATTTTTATCCACATTTTTCTCATTTTCGTTTAGTTTTGCTTTTTTCCTGTTTTCTTCTGAAGTTTGTATTTTAACTTTGGAAATAAAACTTAATGATAGAAAAAGGGAGGCTAAGACGCCATTCGTTAAGGTTTGCTTCAGTAACAGATTCAGAGATGTTAAGTGAAGACCCAGCTCTCTAAAGAAGTTTTTAATGCTGAGAAAAGGCGAAAAGAAATAAAATAGAAAGATGACCAGCAGTAAGAACGATGATGGGTTCAGTGCAGGGCTGGGCTGCTAGGGGTTCTCGGGGTTTCGGAAGAACCTGTGGCTAAGATTTTGTGCATTTTTGAGAACCCCAAAACCCACTCTTGGTTCCCCCACCCCATCTCACTCTCCCAGGAATCCCCATACAGCCTGTTTTGGATTCAGGTCAAGTCCAGGGTAGACATGGAAACTCGGGGAGGGCGAAAAATGGGCCCACCGGAAGTTCAGGAAGGCCAGAAACAAGGGTCACTGAAGCCTGGGGAGGCCATTTTCACCCTTCCGAAGGCTCAGAAAATGCCTCCGGAATCTGGGGAGGGCAAAAATGTCCCACCCACCATAGTGCAGGAGACCAAATAGGCCACACCCACCCTGACCACACCCACCAAGCAGCCAGGCATAGAATCCCTTGCTTAAAATTTTTGAAGCCCACCACTGGTTCAGTACTGGAACTTCTGAAAGATGAGGTTAGAGACAGATATCATGGAGGAAAAATCTTTTGCTCACTAGGAGTTGATGGTAACTTGATTGATTGATTGATTAATATACAGTACTTCTTTATTGACCAAGTGTGATTGAGCACACAAGGAAAGCATAAAATTTCAATGTACATACAAGCAACAAAGAGATAACTCAGTGATCATAAATCATAATTGTGAAATGCAAACAATATGTGATAAATCAATAGAAGAAAGGTAGTAGGAAAGATGAGAAGGTGAGAAAGCTGAAACAATGACAAGATGACAAGGATAACAGCAATATAGCCTACTACATGGGTAAATATCTTTAGAAGACAGTGTAGTAATAGGTGTTTAGCAGAGCAATGGCATGGGGAAAAAACCATCTTTGTGCCTAATTGTGCAGCTCTCTAGAGAAGTTTTAATTCTGAGAAGGGTAGGAAAAAATGAGAAGAGAAGAGTGACCAGAAGTTATAATCATGATTGTTGCAGTTCTTGGAAGATCTGAAAAATAAGGTTAGGAAGAGCTCATCATGGTCACTAGGAATAGACCGTGACTTGATGACACATAATCAATAATACCAAAACCTTGCAAATCTCATTGTGCTAAAGCTCTTTCTCCATTTCATACTTCGGTGAATAAGGGATGTGTCTGAGCTGCTGCTAAACATTATCTGGATATTCTGGGTTTTAAAAAATGCTTTAGTCCCTGTTGCCTAGGAAACAGACCCTACATATCTCCATCAAAGTCATCTTTTTTCTATACCTTCACATCTGGGATTCAAATGTTTGAGTGTATCGGGTTAAGCTCTTTTGACTTTTGTTGGTTGCTTCAGATGTTCTCTGAATTCAGGTGTGAAGCTTGGCAAATAACAGTTTATGACTGTTATGCAGTCTCAGTCAATGGTAGCTTTAAAAAAAGATAGTTAAACAATCCAAGAATCAGTATAATTCCAGTATAGCAGAATTTCAGATATGAAGTAGATAATTACTATGTTTCTAAAGCCATTCTGATGCTTTCAAGCTTAAAAAATGCTTCTTTCTACCTGTCATTTTCTTCTCAATATTATTTTATATCACTTTTCTGGGTCTATTTCTAAACCGTCTCAAGAGACAAAATAAAAAATATTTAAGGCAGATGGATGGAAAAATTACAAAATTGTTGGTCTCATTGGACCTAAAATGCGCTATGTATTTAGAAGTCAGCGTGGAATGCATATTATTCAGTACTTACTTTTTTGTAAAAGTGTATCAAATCTACATTTGTTAAATCAATATGGAAATCAGAATACAGTTATCCTTCAGTGTTTGATCTCCAGATTTGGAGATAACAGTTCTAGGCATCAAAAGTGTGTAGTAGTGTAGATATTGGGGAAATTATATGCACTCAAAATTGTTGTATGATTGGAAAAAGCGTATCAAAAAGAAATACTGTACAGTGGTACCTCGGTACTCGAACGCTTCCTTTCTCGTACATTTCGGATACCGAACAAAATTTTCGGCAAAAATTTGCTTCGGTATCTGAACAAAAATTCGGATACCGAACAGCCACAGAAAATTTTGTTTATTATCCGAAATGAGGGGACGGGGTGAGAAGGAATGGGAGTTGGAATCCGACACGCCCATTCTGGCCGCCCACTAAACAGCCTCCCAGTCGTGCTCCAAGCTGTAGGGAGTGGGGGGGCGGCTGTAATACCGGCAGTTTCGGGGGGCTCCTTTCCTTTAAGCAGTTACACCAACTTTCTCTTTCCCGAGAGTAGCGACGGCAACAGAGGCTTTCCTTAGAGCAGTAGCAGCGCCGGGAACGTCAGAGGCTTCCCTTTCTCATCTCACATTCCCGGCGCTGCTGCTGCTCTAAGGAAAGCCTCTGCTGCCGTCGCTACTCGCGGGAAAGAGAAAGTTGGTGTAACTGCTTAAAGGGAAGACGAACCACTGAGGAAAGGAGCCCCCCCCCGAAACTGCCCCCACCCTAACTACAGCTTGGAGTGCTTAGACCTCATATCTTTATCCCATAGGAAATAAAGGAAATAGGAGCTGGAAACCAATTAAACCCATTTCCATTATTTCCTATGGGATAAATTAATTCAGTACTCGACCAAATCGGTTCTCGACCACACTTTGGAACGGATTATGGTCGAATACCGAGGTACCACTGTACTTGGAAATGGCTATGTGCTTATCTATTTTGATAGCATTTGTAGGCTTTACTTCCAAATCTGTGCAGCAAACAATAAAATAAGAGCAGCACAATTGAAAAGAACAGTTACAATAGGGTTCCTACAAAAAGCATCAGCATGCCTCTATTCAATTAAGACCAAGGGGGGTAGAAATAAGAGGGGGGTAGAAATAAGACTCTTTTATAAATAAACCATTGGGGGGTGGCCGTTAGATGGACCTTCAGAAAGAGGAAATTCCATAAATTTTCAGCAACTGCTGAGAAGGATGGTGACCTTGTCCATAACCCTCCAAAACTCTGAAGATGAGGGTAGCTCTCAAAAACATCTTTGTATGTGTTCTGTTGGGCTCTCTGGTAGAATCCTCCCAAAAATTCACAGGTACAAATTTCAGACACACACACGTTTGAAAATTCAAAACAATGTTCTTTATAATGAAAATTCACTTAAACCAAGCCCTCTTTTGGTATAGCAAAGAGCACTGGTCTCCAAACAAACTGGTAATTTATATAAGTCCCTTATCAGTCCTGTGATACTTAGCTTGCAGCTGTGAGGCAATTCAAAGTCCTTCTTTCACAAAGTGAAACACACTTTGCTCTGGTTTAGTTTCAAAGCAGGGAAAAATCAGCACACAAAAAGTCAAAGTCACGAAAGCAGTCACGAAACACACCAAACAATCAGATAATCCTCCACAATGGCCAAACCCACAGGCTGCTATTTATAGCAGCCTCACTAATTACCACAGCCCCACCCAACCACAGGTGGCCTCATTTTCTTTGATAATAATCTCTCAGTTGTTGTTGCCTATGCATTGCTCTCCGCATGCGTGGCTGTATCATTAACTCTTGTTCTGAATCCAAGGAGGAGCTAGATAATTGATCTCCTTCTGAGCTGCCTGCCACACTCTCCTCCTCCCTGTCACTCATGTCTTCTTGGTCAGAAGAGCCTTCATCATCATATTCCACTGGGGGCAAAACAGGCCTGCAGCATGTGGATGTCTCCCCCACATCCACAGTCCTTGGGGCAGGAACTGGGCCAGAGCTAACCACAACAGAATGGTTGAACCAACCAGGAACACTTTTAAGCTGTTTTGTGACTAATATAAAACTGGATATTAAAACAAAGTTTGGATATTTTAGAGGCATTTCAAACCCAACCCTGTTTAGCATTGTCATTGTGTGATATTCTGTTTTGTTTTTCCACAAAAGACATCAGAGTGATAAAGAAATGCGGGTCGGGTGGATTGAGGATCAGGCTCTTTTTGAAAAATGGGAAACTTGGGTTGACAGACCCCATCGATCTCTGTCCAGAAGTAACTTCTCTTGACTTATTTCCTCAATCAGTTTATGTCCAAGTGCAGTTTAATTGGCTAATGTCCAGTTTGTGAAATGTTTTGTTTTGACCACAGTTCCCCAGATGGCTACTTCATACATTCTTCATGGTGGTAAAACATATTGATAAAAATCAAGAATGTTTACCAAGTATGACAGTTCACAAAGCATAGCAGACCAGTAAATCACAATAAAAAACAAGGAAGGGCTTCAGAACCAAACTTACAATCCTTCTCTTCCTCCTCTTCCTCCTACTCCTTCTTCTTCCCCTTTCCCTTCCTCCTCCTCCTTCGCCCTCCTCTTCCTCCTTTGTCTATATCAAAGTTTTAACTACCAGAATGAAGCCTTGTCATTGGCCAAAAATAATCAGTACATGTTTCTGGTAGCAGCCGACATACCAGAAGATGGGCTGGACTCTGTATCTCTCTTCATTCACATAGCATGTTGTTATCCACTAAGAGCCTCCACTTGAGCATATTGGGTTTTTTTCATTTAGACAATATCAATAGCATTCAGACTTATATACTGCTTCATAGTGCTTTTACAGCCCTCTCTAAGAGAGGAAGCTAGGCTAAGGCCTGATATATGCATTTTTACTTACTACTGCAATACCTGCCTGAACTATGCTCTTTTGATATTTGACCTTTGTCCTACATATATCTGATATCAACTTGACATTTTTAAAGTAATTTTTTAATGCTGACAATCTCTGTTCACACAGTCTCGCTTCCGCTGTACCCCGGCTGGGGTACAGCTGTAGTGTTAAAAGCGTAACCAAGAAATGTACTCAGGAAAGGGAACATATCTTTGATGGTGTAGGATAGGTTGTCACCTGCACTCTAGGCATATAGACTGGCATATAGCTTGACACAAATATAACCACATATTAACCGCAAGTTCTTCGTTAGCCCTACCACAGGTACTTTCATTTCTGTAATATTGTTTCTGTATTTTTACATCATATAACCTTGTTTCTTTGATATATGATTGGTTATTTCGCTCTACGCTTTTGCATGTGTATAAATACTCCCAAGAGACAGTTTTGAAACTGTTCAGATGTTCTTTGATTTCTTCTGAACCGCTTGCAATATACCTGAGCATCTCAAATCTCCTTGTGGTCTCTGCTCCCTTATTGGCAACAAGTAGTTCTTGTCCTGCTACATAAGCAGTTTACAGAATCAGCCTATTGCCCCCAACAATCAGGGTCCTCATTTTACCCACCTTGGAAGGATGGAAAGCCGAGTCAACCTTGAGCCAGAGATTTGTTCCTCCTTTGATGTTATTCCTTGCTTGATGGTCGCCTTCCTCCGTCTTGCATTTCTAGTCCTATTCTCTACTAGTCCTGCTGCTGAATTATCTTTCCTTTTCCCCAACAGGTATCACCATAGATAAGCATGGCTTCATTTACTTTGTAGACGGCACCACGATTCGTAAGATCGACGCAAGTGGGCAGATCACAACGTTGATAGGTTCAAACGGCCTCACCTCAACTCAACCTCTGCGCTGCGATGCCAGCATGGACATTTCTCAGGTCACCACTAACTATTTACATACGTTGTTACCATTCGGCCTGGAAACTGGGTCCATTTTGCATGACAAAATTAACAAATATCTCCATCACATTGGCTTATTTATTTTGTTTTATTTATTTATTAGATTTGTATGCCGCCCCTCTCCGAAGACTCGGGGCGGCTAACAACAATAAAAAAGACAATGTAAACAAATCTAATATTAAAAATAATCTAAAAAAACCCAATTTAAAGAATCAATCATACATACAAACATACCATGTATAAATTCTATAAGCCTAGGGGGGAAGGGAAAATTTCAATTCCCCCATGCCTGACGACAGAGGTGGGTTTTAAGGAGCTTACGAAAGGCAAGGAGGGTGGGGGCAACTCTGATATCTGGGGGGAGTTGGTTCCAGAGAGTCAGGGCCGCCACAGAGAAGGCTCTTCCCCTGGGTCCCGCCAGACGACATTGTTTAGTCGACGGGACCCGGAGAAGGCCAACTCTGTGGGACCTAACTGGTCGCTGGGATTCGTGCAGCAGTGCCATGAAGGGCTTTATAGGTCATAACTAACACTTTGAATTGTGACCGGAAACTGATCGGCAACCAATGCAGACTGCGGAGTGTTGGTGTAACATGCCGCCAATCAGCTGGAGCTTCATTTCCACCGGTAGAACTGCGTTCCACCCCGTCCTGCCTCCTGCCCACCCCTGATTCCCTGTACAGTGACTTTGTATAGAGAAGCACAGTAACTCTGTGACTAAGACACTGAGCTTGTTGAACAGAAAGGTCGGCAGTTCAGCGGTTCCAATCCCTAGTGCCGCATAACAAAGTGAGCTCCCATTACTTGTCCCAGCTTCTGCCAAACTAGCAGTTTGAAAGCATGTAAAAAATGCAAGTAGAAAAATAGGGACCACCTTTGATGGGAAGGTAACAGTGTTCGGTGCGCCATTGGCATTTAGTCATGCCAGTCACATGACCATGGAGATGTCTTTGGACAGTGCTGTCTCTTCAGCTTTGAAATGGAGATGAGCATTGCCCCCTAGAGTGGGGAACAACTAGGACATGTATGTGCGAGGGGAACCTTTATCTTTTACCTTTGTGACTTCAGCTGAAATCTCCCAAGACTCAAGACAAAGCCGTAAAAGCTTGATTGGGATAAATCTGAAAGCCAGATAAATTTTCATCCTAATTAGTAATAACGAGAATATTTGTAGTTCAGGGCTGAGATGAGGGGTCTTTGGTTCCCTCTGAGCTTGTTTGTTTTCTTGCAGACATATCATTACCCCAACTAGGTAACATCATCAGTGTTCATTCATCCTAATTAACTTTAATAAGTTTGTGGGAGAATTAAACGTTAGTAGAATTCTGAAGGGGATTTCGTGAACTTGGAAGCCATTCCATAGCCAGTAGATCCCCCTGAGAGAGGCGGAATGTATAATAGCAGACTTAAAGAAGATACGGTTTTTCTGGTGGGATCCCATCCGTGATATTCTTATTCTGAATAGACTGTCTAAGGTTAAAGCTTTTGGGGTTTGGGGAAGAAACCACAGAGTCGGGTAATGCATTCCAGGCATTGATCACTTGTTGCTGAAGTCGTATTTTCTACAGTCGAGTTTTGAGCTGTTTACATTGAGTTTGAATCTGTTATGTGCTCGTGTATTATTGCAGTTGAAGGCAAAGTATTCTTTGACAGGTAGGACATTGTGGCAGGTGATTTTATGAACTACATTTAGATCCTACCTATCTACCAATCTTATCTATCTTTCTCGTCTATCTTTCTATCTATCTCATCTATTTGTTTATTAATTGATCTCATCTAGCTATCTCATCTATCTATCTATCTACCTACCTACCTACCTATCTCATCTATCTCTGTCTGTCTGTCTGTCTATCCATCTATCTATTTAGGTAGCTCATCTATCTAGCTCATCTCTTCTCTCTCTCTCTCTCTCTCTATCTCATCTATCTATCTATCTATCTATCTAGGTAGCTCATCTATCTATCTATCTCATCTATTTAGCTCATCTCTCTCTCTCTCTCTCTCTATCTATCTATCTATCTATCTAGGTAGGTAGCTCATCTATCTAGCTCATCTATTTAGCTCATATCTCCCTCTCTCTCTCTCTCTATCTATCTATCTATCTATCTATCTATATATACAGTGATCCCTCGATTTTCGCGATCTCGATCTTCGCGAAACGCTATATCGCGATTTTTCAAAAAATATTAATTAAAAATATTTTCCCACCCGATGACGTCACTCTCTTCCTTTCTCATCTTTCTTTCTCTCTCTCTTTCTCTATCTTGCTTCTTCCTCTCTCACACTCTCTTCCTCCCTCTCTCATCTCTTTCTTTCCTTCTCTCTCTTTCTCTATCTCTCCCCCTCTTGCTCTCGAGCGGTGCGTGGGCGGCGGGGAAGACCCAGGGAAGGTTCCTTCGGCCGGCCAGCAGCTGATCTGCTCGGCAGCGCCGCAGCAGCGAGGAGCCGAAGATCCGGGTTTCCCCTTTGCGTGGGCGGCGGGGAAACCCGGATCTTCGGCTCCTCACTGCTGCGGCGCTGCCGAGCAGATCAGCTGCTGGGTGGCCAAAGGAACCTTCCCTGGGTCTTCCCCGCCGCCCATGCAAAGGGGAAACCCCGATCTTCGGCTTCTCGCTGCTGCGGCGCTGCCGAGAAGATCAGCTGCTGGGTGGCGGAAGGAACCTTCCCTGGGTCTTCCCAGGTGCGGAAGTAAAAACACCATCTGCGCATGCGCGGCCATGGAAAAAAAGGGTGCGCATGCGCAGATGGTGTTTTTACTTCCGCACCACTATATCGCGAAAAATCGATTATCGCGAGGGGTCTTGGAACGGAACCCTCGCGATAATCGAGGGATCACTGTATATATATATATATATATATAATCTATCTATCTAGCACATCTATTTAGCTCAACTCTCCAACTCTCTCTCTCTCTCTCTCTCTCTCTCTCTATCTATCTATCTCATCTATTTAGCTCATCTCTCTCTCTCTCTCTCTCTCTCTCTCTCTATCTATCTATCTATCTATCTATCTATCTATCTATCTATCTATCTATCTGATATTGATATCTATCTAGCACTGATGATACTATCTAGTTTGGGTAATATATATCTGCACCCAGCTCAGAGAGTACCAAGGACACCTCATTTCAACCCTGAGCTACAAATATTCTCCTTTATTCTGCTTCTTTTTATCTGAAAGAAAGGTCATCTTGAATGAAGACATGACATGTGATTCACATTAAACAAAATTTAACTGCAATTATGGTGGGGTTTTTTCCTCAATTGTACTCAAAGCTACTCTTTTCAAAAACAGAAATTTTGCTTAGGATTGAGTCAGGGAGGGAGAACTGGTGACCTTCATACGACGAGCTCTACGTCATCTCTGATCACCAGCTATTCTGCCAGGGACTTGAATTCCAAAAACTCCTCAACTATTAACACAGCTTTTCAAAATCCTGTTGGGTGTTTTCAGATATCGGCAGTCCTTGAAATTCAAGTGATCTGATGAAACAGTTTAAAACATTGTTCACACACCCTGGTGGGAATCTGTCCTTGGAACTTTTTCTTTAATGAAAAGGCCTTTTTGTGTTCAGAACTCCAGTTTGGAGTTTATACACGGAGTTATATAACACGGAGATATTAAAATTTGTGCTACAGCTTTTCCTTCTTTTAACCCCTGGCTTCTCCATTTCTACCACATCATCGGATTGGATTTAAGTTCCCTTGAGCATTTCCTTCAATGATGTTTGTTTGAGCATACTTGGTGGTTGCAAGGTGGCAGATGTTCAGAGGTGAAATGCTCCCAGTTCGCTCATGCTTGTTGGTCGTTGGAGAACTGACTGTGAAGGCAGCATGACGCTCCCTCCCTCTGCCTGGATGCCGCTATTAGGGTTCTTTTACCCACTGCACATGCGCAAAGCATTTTATGCATGCACAGAGGCTGTAATGAGCAGCCAAAAATGTTACTGCCACACTGTGGGCATGGCTTATTTTGTGGGCGTAGCTTAATGGTCATGTGACTGACTTTTAGTTAGAGTTCATGAATGTGTTCTGCTACTCTTCTGCCTGTATGTCCTATAACATGGCTGTCCTACATCCTTATGCTATACAGTATCTTGTGGTTGACTTTACTGTAGATGAACCTACAGTCACTCACGCTGACGATGTTACCTTGTTAGGTAATGAAATAATAATAATAATAATAATAATAATAATAATAATAATAATAACAACAACAACAACAACAACAACAGAGTTGAAAGGAGGTCTTCTAATCCAACCCCCTGCTTAGGCAGGAAACCCTACACTACTTCAGACCAATGGTTATTAATAATAATAATAATAATAATAATAATAATAATAATAATTTTTTAGACTTGTATGCCGCCCCTCTCTGAAAATTCGGGGCAGCTCACATCTTCTTAAAAACTTTTGGTGTTGGAGCATTCACAACTGCTGGAGGCAAGCTGTTCCACTGATTCATTGTTCTAACTATCAGGAAATTTTTCCTTAATTCTAAGTTGCTTCTCTCCTTGTTTAGTTTCCACCCATTGCTTTTGTCCCACCCTCAGGTGCTTTGGGGAATAGTTTGACTCCCTCTTCTTTGTGGCAACCTCTAATGTCTACAAACAACTAAACTCAGAGAGCACCGTAGACTTCGCATTTGATAATTTTGTAACTGGGAAAAGCACAAGAACTCTTATCACATCGAACTGCAGTTGTCAAAAGAATGATTGAATACATTTTCAGTTTCTGCTGAAGTGAGGGGGGGGGGAAGCAAAAGACATTGGCCCGCAACAGATTTTTACACCCGCCAAAGCTTCCAGATTCTTATGACCAACAACTCTGGAATGTATGCAATCAAATTCAAACGGAATTACTCTTGTGTGAAAGTGTGATTTGAAAATATCTGATGTTGCTGATGTTGAGGAAGAAAAGTTTCATCAATGCTGATTTGCAATTCAATCAGCCTGTCACTCTTCCCAGAAGGATGTAGCTTAGGTTGTTCTCTGGAGTTGGCAGAAAACCTCTCTCTCCCCATCCCCCTCAACATCTGAATCACTCGTCAAATGCATTACACCAAATAATACATAGTTAATAAGTGCTGAATGTTGCTAGAGCCAAAAATTACATTATAATAACCTGAGCGTATTCTTGACCTATTTAAGCAGCATAAAGTATGCAGATAAATGTCTACATTTGCATCAAGTTACAAGTCAGTAACTAAGTTTTACAAACAGCACTTTCCCTTCTGCAAAAATCTGCCAAGGGCTTCATTTGGCGATGCCACAAAATACATCCGAACTTTGGAAAAGCATTGGGGGGGTTTTCTCACTAATGACATTTTTGCAAATAAAAGGACTCTTTTGGTTAAAAAAAGAGGACAAGACACCACCAGAGTTCAAGGAAGAAGATATTTTTGTCATGTTTGCCAATTCTTGAAATATTAGTGCCACTTTATAAAACCCTAGGAAGGCCACACCTGGAATACTGCAACCACTTTTGGTCATCATAGTACAAAAAAGATGCTGAGACTTTGGAAAAAGAAAGACTAGCAGTAATCCAGCATTTGAGAGGCTACCAAAAGGAGAAGGAGATCAGTTTATTTTCCAAAGCACCAGACGGCTAAGACAAGAAACAATGGATGGAAACTAATCAAAGAGAGAAGCAACTTGGAATTAAGGAGAAACTTCCTAACAGTGAGGACAATAAACCAATGGAACAGCTTGACTTCAGAAATCGTGGGCACTCTTTCACTGGAGGTTTTTAAGAAGAGTCTAGACCAGTGATGGCCTCATCTGGGATGTGACCAGGAAGAAGAGCTGGCCAGTGAGCACGAGCACGCCGGACAATGAACTTCTGGTTTCCGGCACGCTCATGTGGGCAAGCACACATGCACTCCAGAAACACAGAAGAGGAACAGGTGACACTGCACATGCCAGGCTACATGCCTCCACATGCCACTTTGGGCACGCGTGCCATAGGTTTGTCATCATGGGTCTATAGAGTCACACGTGAAATGATATAGGACATAGGTTCTCCTGCTTGAGCAGGGGGCTGAACTAGAAGACATCCAAGGTCCCTTCTTCTATTCTACTCTACTCTACTCTACTCTACTCTACTAAGCCAAGGAATACTGCATACTTTTGTAATAGAAACATAGAAGACTGACGGCAGAAAAAGACATCATGATCCATCTAGTCTGCCCTTATACTATTTCCTGTATTTTATCTTAGGATGGATCTATGTTTATCCCAGGCGTGTTTAAATTCAGTTACTGTGGATTTACCAACCACGTCTGCTGGACGTTTGTTCCAAGGATCTACTACTCTTTCAGTAAAATAATATTTTCTCATGTTGCTTTTGATCTTTCCCCCAACTAACTTCAGCTTCTGTCGCCTTGTTCTTGTGTTCACTTTCCTATTAAAAACACTTCTCTCCTGAACCTTATTTAACCCTTTAACATATTTAAATGTTTCGATCATGTCCCCCCTTTTCCTTCTGTCCTCCAGACTATACAGATTGAGTTCATTAAGTCTTTCCTTAATGAAACAAAATAATCCCTACTGCCCCTGGGATTTTGGTAGGCGACAAAAATCTTCCAATGTTGTAAGTTATGCATTTAAGCAAAGTCAAGGCTGCTTCGTGGTTTATACTGGGTAGGAAGGTTAGGGTTGTTTATTTCATATTTAGAAGGAATGTGACTAGGTTCCTACCAGCTCTGCTTCTTCACACCTGCAGCATTTGAAGAGTTTTGTTTTTGCGCATATAATAATTATGTTGCTTTCAAGCTGTGATTACCAGCAAGTATTCCTTAAGCTGCCTTTTGGATAAGAGAGCTTGATGGCACTTTGAAAGTAGCATGACTGCATCACTAAGACATTAAGGGCCTCAAAGTCACAGGGGAACACAAGTTCAAATCTCACCTTAGTCATGAAAGCCAGCTAGGTAGTCCTTCTCTCTCTGACCAATTCACCCCACAAGATTGTGATAGGGAAAACTGGAGGAGGAAGCTGCTACCTTGAGTTATTTGTAAAAATAATAATGGTGGGAAGGAAAGAAGGAAGGAAGGAAGGAAGGAAGGAAGGAAGGAAGGAAGGAAGGAAGGAGAGGAAAGTGAGATGAGGTAGGGGGAAAGAAGGAAAGATAAAGAGGGAGGGAGGGAGGGAAGGAAGGAAGGAAGGAAGGAAGGAAGGAAGGAAGGAAGGAAGGAAGGAAGGAAGGAAGGAAGGGCTAATCCTTCAAGAAAGATTGAGGCCAGAGAAACAATCAAGCTGGAAACAATACTTTAATCATGGAATTATCAAGAGCTCCACAGTTCAGTCCTGAACTACATATCTGGATTTGGATATAAGAAATTATATTTCTTATATCCAATTATATAAATTATATTTTAGATCCAATTATATTAAGCATCACTGCTTTACAACGTATTAGTAAGAAGCAGAGCAATTTTCCATTAGCAATTTCATGAAGTTTAATTGGGTTTCATCTTCAATTCTTTCATAGTGTTATTGGATTATAGAGACCTGGATCCAAATTAAGGAAGAAAGCAAAATAAATGACCAAAGGCTTCTGAATGTCTCCAAATAGTTCATCCTATCCATCTCCTCTATACAAGAAGTCCATTTCTTGTCATAGTGATGAATCCAGCCACATCCATCTTCATGCCAAGTAGTCAAATATTTTTTGGAAAAAAATGGGGGGGTTTACAGTCGCTGAATAGTATTTTCAGCTCGGTCACTCATTCACCCACCCAGATCTGTTACCACTAGATGGTAGTAACCATTTAATTTTTCCATTTCCAAATCCTTCTCCAAACTGCCTTTTCCACTGGAGTTAATGTAGTAAATTAATTGCAGCATCTGGCTAAGATAAAAAGACCAGCATTTTGAAATGACACTGAATGGCTCCCTAAGTAGTTTTAAACCTAACATTCTCAGTCTCCTTTTTATAAAATATATGAACATAACAGTAGGCAACGCTTTGAATTAGGTACCTAGAAGGTGATTTGGAGAGCTCGGGAACTCAATTCAGGATCAGAGTTGCTCCCCTCCAAGCTCTAAAACCATTTATTTATCTATCTATCATCTATCTATCTATCTATCTATCTATCTATCTATCTATCTATCTATCTATCTATCTATCTATCTATCTATCCAAGGTATTCCATAGTCCTGGTAAGTACATACACATCATCTGGGAGAATAGATGGGCTGAAGGTATTATTTTTTTTCTTTTTTGAAACATTATATTGTTTTCAGTGGCTATATACATAATGGTTATCTTTTGAGAGGTGAATGCAATTTCATTGTAATTGTTATTAACTATTAGTGTACATTTAAAGTGACAATAACATTTGTATTCTGTTCTGTTCTATTCTATTCTATTTTCTATTCTATTCTATACCTATTTCTTATTCTATTCTATTCTATTCCTGTTATTTGATTGTATTATTCTATTCTATTCTTTGATTGTTCTATTCTATCCTATCCTATCCTAATCTTTCCTATTCTATTCTATTTTATTTTATTCTATTCTATTCTTTGATTATTCCATTCTATTCTATTCTATTCTTTGATTCTTCTATTCTATCCTATTCTATTCTATTCTTTGATTATTCTATTCTATTCTATTTTATCTTATCCTATCCTATTCAGCTCCAGGATCATTCAATCTTAGTAGGCACTTCTGGATGAGAGAGAAATGTTTGCCCCCTTAGACAAATTACAAAAACTCTTTCCCGAAACACCTCATGCAATGAATCAGTCCGAAGTCCTGAACAGTACATAAAATATGTAACCATTAGGACCCTATTTGCTGTATTGCAATCAATAAACAACTTAATTGTCTATTTAAAAATATCTATCCACAATTGCTTAAAGAATAATTGCACGAGCAGGAAGGCAATATCATTCTTTTGTTTTTGAAGACTAAAATCGCTTTTATTCCTTTTTTCACATTGCAGGTTCGTTTAGAATGGCCAACAGATCTGGCTGTCAACCCCCTCGACAATTCATTGTATGTGCTGGACAACAACATTGTCCTGCAAATCTCTCAGAACAGACGGGTTCGCATCATCGCAGGGCGCCCCATTCACTGCCAGGTTCCGGGCGTTGACCACGTGTTGGTCAGCAAAGTGGCCATCCATTCCACCCTTGAATCGGCCCGTGCTGTCGGTGTCTCTCACAGCGGTGTATTGTACATCGCTGAGACGGATGAGAGGAAGATCAACCGCATCCAGCAGGTCACCACCAATGGAGAAATCTCGGTCATTGCTGGGGCGCCGACAGATTGTGACTGTAAGATTGATCCCAACTGTGATTGCTTCTCAGGCAAGTGCTGGTGAATTCTCCCGTGCTGACCCAGCCTTAGCAAGTCGTGATAATTTACTTAATTTAATTTAATTAATTTGACTTCTGTACCGCCCAATCTCGGTGGGACTCAGGGTGCCTTACAACCAGGGGCGGGCTACCAATCGCAGCCCTACCGGAAGGCGCCGGGAGTGCACTCCTGCATGCACGCCCAGCATGCGCCCATGCCCAGCATGCGATTCGGCTTCTGTGCATGTGCAGCAGCAGAAATCTCTTTCCGGCAGGAAAAAATGCTAGTTTCTTTGGTCCCGCATATGCGCAGAAGCAAAAACCCTGGTAATTTTTACCGGAATCGCACTGATGCGAGTGCATGGTGCATGCACGCCAGACGGCAATGGAACGAGCCTATGCGCTCCATTTCCGTCAATGGAACGGCGTTACCCCCGTTCCGCCTAGTAGCCCATCCCTGCTTACAACAAGAAATAATACGGTACAATATAACAAAAAGTCAAATAAAACAATAAATAAAACCATTATAAATATAAATACAAATAAAACCATTATAAATATAAATACAAATCTAAATTATTATTATTATTGTTGTTATTATTATTATTATTATTATTATTATTATTATTATTATTATTATTATTATTATAAAATCCTGACAAACTATATGATAACTCACACATACATACAGAATCAGTTACAATTTGGCCATGACAAGAATGATAGAAGCATTCCATCTGTGATCAAACAAGCTATTTTGAAACTAGGATGCCTGAAAACAAAACAATGAGCTTTTCACAAAATCACGGCTGTATATTCAATTTTACAGGTTGGAGAATGCAAGCTTTCACCCCTCCAAGTCTCTCTTGTCTACTCTTTGAATGCAAATATTTCTCCCTTTTTTCTTTAGGGTTGGAAAGGACAGTTGTATTACCAACATTAATGTGGACTTCATTTCCACTGAGTGCTGCTTTGCCTGGTAGGAGGGCAGAGTTCACATGCTTTAAAAACAAGAATGTGTGCCGGGATGAATGACATTATCTTAATTGCAAAATTGGCTTATATTCTTTTTCTTTTCTTTTTTAGAAGTGAAATAATTAGTCAGCCTGAGAATTGCTAGCATTCTGATTCTTCTGTGTCAATGCAATGATTCTGCTCTGTGTGAGAAGAAATAGGGCAACTGTGTTCCATTATCAATAGGTGGTATAACGACTCCTACCTTGGACTAGAAGACCCCCAAAGGTCCCTTCTATGATTTTATAATGCAAATGACGAGGGAGATCCGGTGCTATTAATGTAATTAACAATCCGTTAGATCTGAGGTCTTCAAACTTGGCAACTTTAAGACGTGTGGACTTCAACACTGGAATTTTCCATTTTTTGGAATTTTACAATGTTGTTTATATGCATAAATATACAGTAGTACCTCATGATACGAACCCCTTGCCATACGAACAACCCGAGATACGAACCCAGGGTTCGGAAAATTTTTGCCTCTTCTTACGAACTTTTTCCGTCTTATGAACCCCCCGCCGCCGCCGCCGAGAAGCCCCGCCACCTGGCTGTCGCTTTTTGAAACAGCCGGGGGGCTTCTCGGCGTCCTCCTGAACCCGAACGCCAAACCCGAACTTCCGGGTTCGGCATTCGGGAGGCCGCCGAGAAGCCCCCCGGCTGTTTCAAAAGATGACAGCCGCGCGGCGGGGCTTCTCGGCGGCCTCCCAAATGCCGAACCCGGAAGTTCGGCAAAAGTTCGGGTTCGGGAGGCTGCCGAGAAGCCCCGCCGCTTGGCTGTTGCTTTTTGAAACAGCTAGGGGGCTTCTCAGCATCCTGAACCCGAACGCCAAACCTGAACTTCCAGGTTTGGTGTTCGGGAGGCCGCCGAGGAGCCCCCCGGCTGTTTCAAAAGGTGACAGCCGGGCGGCGGGGCTTCTCGGCGCCCACCCGAACCCAAACTTTTGCCGAACTTCTAGGTTCGGCATTGGGAGAACGCTGAGAAGCGCCCGGCTGTTTCAAAAGGTGACAACCAGGCGGCGGTGCTTTTTTGCATTTTTTTTTCATTGCACGCATTAATTCATTTTACATTGTTTCCTATGGGAAACAATGTTTTGTCTTACAAACTTTTCGCCTTACGAACCTCCCCCGGGAACCAATTAGGTTCGTAAGACGAGGTATTACTGTATTTAAAAATCTTAAATTATTCTGCTTTAAATGCTTAATTTTATTGATTAAATTGTACATGCCCCAGAGTGCCTCTCTGAGCGAGATGGGTGATTAAGAAGCGTGATAGATAAACAAACATCGACTATGATGCCTATCTAAACTTCCTGTTCATATTAATCTAAACCAGAGGTCTCGAATGGAATACGATCATTTTATTTTAGCCCATCTATGTTCTCGTCACTTACAGCCTAAAAGGATTTTGACTCAACATGTCATTGCATTTCTGGGTGACAGTGTAATGTGCTGCCAATGTAATGTTTTCTGTTGTGATTGTCACTGCATTTTTGTCAGACTGGAATGCACAAGGTTCCAAAACAGCAGAGTTGTGTGTGCAACACTCAACATCCAAATTTGGATGTCACCATAAATCACAGCACAATTATTTTGTTTGGAGCTGACTATGGGTCTTGATTCCACCCATTTCTGGATTATTGTTCCATAGAGACCAAACGATTGTGGCATGTTTTAATGATGGTTTGATATATCCCTGGCTCACCATCATGGGGGAATGCAACCCAGGGCTAAATTAAGTTAGAAAAATATTTCCCAGTACTAAAAATATGTAAAGGGTGAAACAGAGTGATGGAGAACTCCGAGTCTTCGGAGAGGGGCGGCATACAAATCTAATATATTATTATTATTATTATTATTATTATTATTATTATTATTATTATTATTATTATTATTATTATTCTTTGGAGCTTCTCAGGTGGGCTAGACAACTTGATTAGAAGGTTTAAGGTTTAATTGGATTTGTATGCCGCCCGTCTCAAAGGACTCGGGGCGGTTCACAACATACAACATACAACCTCCTTGCCTTTCGTAAACAACTTAAAACCCACCTCTGCCGCCAGGCATGGGGGAATTGAGATCCTCTTTCCCCCTAGGCCTTTACAATTCTATGCATGGTATGTATGTATGTATGTTTGGTTTTTATATTAATTGATTTTTAATCATCAATACCAAATTACTATTGTACACTGTTTTATTGTCGCTGTTAGCCGCCCCGAGTCTCTGGAAAGGGGCGGCATACAAATCCAATAAATAAATAAATAAATAAATAAATAAATAAATAAATAAATAAATAAATAAATAAATAAATAAATAAATAAATAAATAAATAAATAAATAAATAAATAAATAAATAAATAAATAAATAAATAAATAAATAAATAAATAAATAAATAAATACATACATACATACATACATACATACATACATACATACATACATACATACATACATGAAGGTTGTATTCAATGGTGACAATTGGTTTTTTCAACTTTGACTCCATAAAGTAGTATTTCTCAATATTGACAACTTTAACATAGCTTGCTCAGTCCCTAGGGCAGTGATGAGGAACTTTTTTTTCCCCTTGGGTGCTGAAAGAGCGTGGGTGCACGCTATCACGCATGCACAAATGCCCATACCGATTCAATGCCTGGGGAAGGCAAAAACAGCTTTAATCTTTAATCTTTAATTATTGGATTTGTATGCCGCCCCTCTCCGCAGACTCGGGGCGGCTAACAACAGAATAAAACAGCATATAACAATAATCCAATACTAAAAACAGTTAAAAACCCATTATTATAAAAACCAATCATACATACAGACATACCATGCATAAAATTGTAGAGGCCTAGGGGGAAAGTGTATCTCAATTCCCCCATGCCTGGCGGCAGAGGTGGGTTTTAAGCAGCTTACGAAAGGCAAGGAGGGTGGGGGCAATTCTAATCTCTGGGGGGAGTTGGTTCCAGAGGGCTGGGGCCGCCACAGAGAAAGCTCTTCCCCAGGGCCCCACCAAGCAACATTGTTTGGTTGACGGGACCCGGAGAAGACCCACTCTGTGGGACCTAACTGGTCGCTGGGATTCGTGCAGCAGAAGGCGGTCCCTGAGGCCCTCTGGAGGCCAGAAACTATCAGTTTCCCAACTTCTCGTAGGCCTAGTAGGTTCTTGTTTCGCCCTCCCCAGACTCCAAAGGCTTCCCTTGAGCCGGGAGAGGATAAAAACGCCCTCCTCTATCCCCCCTGGAGGCTCTCTGGAAGCCAAAAATGCCCTCCCAGAACTTCTCTGCAAACCAAAAATCAGCTGGCAGGCACACATACAGTTGTAGGCTCCTGCTGGAACACCTTATTGTGTGCAGCTCTGGCATGCAAGCACATGTTCATGGACATTTTTGCTTCTTCCACCTGTGGAGGAAGTGAAATCCCACAAGGGGACGCACTTGCAGGTGAGATTTTGGTGAGTTTTTGCTTCTGCAAAATTGTTAAACTACAGACCTTGTACAGACTTTGTGTGTGCTGCATTCTTTGTGGTCCCTTGCTGGGACAGAACACCACCATCTGATGGATGTGTGACCTGGGGGCAAGGACTTTATAGATTTTCGTTTGAAATGTTGAGTCTTCCAGAGTCAGGTTTTCAACAACTTCCTAATAAATTCATACTTTGAGGAAACTCGGAGTTTTGCTTGCATTGAGTTTGTTACTTGGAACCCTGACACCTTCTTTATTTTGACCAGCCATTGCAGATTTGATGGCCAACACTGTTCTCTTCCTATTTTTCAGGTGATGGTGGATACGCTAAAGACGCCAAGCTGAAAGCTCCCTCTTCCCTTGCTGTGTCTCCCGATGGCACTTTGTACATCGCCGACCTCGGGAACATCCGCATTCGTGCCATTAGCCAAAATAAGCCTCATCTCAACGATGCCAGTATTTATGAGATCGCATCTCCAGCTGATCAGGAACTATATCAGTTCACAAACAATGGGACTCACCTGCACACCCTCAATCTGATTACGAGAGATTTTCTGTATAACTTCACGTATAATGGGGAAGGTGAACTCGGCACCGTCACCAGCAACAACGGTCACTCGGTACATATTCGCAGAGACGCCAGTGGCTTACCGCTTTGGATGGTGATGCCAGGAGGGCAGGTGTACTGGCTGACCATCAGTAGCAACGGCATTCTCAAAAGAGTTTATGCTCAGGGCTACAATTTAGCCCTAATGACCTATCCAGGCACCACTGGACTTCTCGCCACCAAAAGTAACGAGTATGGATGGACAACAGTTTATGAGTAAGTGACCCTTAAGTGTTTTTACCAAATCTTGTTACCAAACTGCTTAGCTTATAAAATTGTTTTCCCCAAGTTTCTATTGCTAAGCAAGACAGGTGTTAAGTGAACTGCCCTATTTTATGACCTTTCTTGTGATAGTTGTTAAGTGAATCATTGCAGTTGTTAGGTGAGTAACGTGGTTGTTAAGTGAATTGTTGCAGTTGTTAAGTTAGTAACACAGTTGTTGAGTGAATCATTTCAGTTGTTAGGTTAGTAACATGGTTGTTAAGTGAATCTGGGTTTCCCACTGACTTTGCTTAGGTCCCAAAAGGGGATCACATTCATTCATTCATTCATTCATTCATTCATTCATTCATGCATTCATTCATGCATTCATTTGTTCGTTCGTTTAATTTGACTTCTATGCTGCCCAATTCCAAAGGACTCAGGGCGGCTTACAGCAGTATAAAAATTACAATTAACAACAATAATACAAAGAAGTCAAGGAAAAAAGCTAATTTTTAAATCATCATTAAAACTAAGACAATTTAATTAGCATACATACTAATCATTCAAACCGATTCGAACACATGGACAAGCTAGTGGTTGTTTTAGGGCCTCCAGATCTGCCAGCATAGCCAGGTCTTTGTGGCCTTATGGAAAGCCAGCATAGTGGCCCCGCCAGCCTACATTGTTTAGCTGACGGGACCAGGGGAGGAGGCCAATTCTGTGTGCTCTAATTGGTCTCTGGGAAGTATGTGGCAAGAGACGGTCCCGTAAATAATCTGGCCCTGAGCCATTTAGGGCTTTATAGGTAATAACCAACACCTTGAATTGTGCCCAGAGATTAAGAGGGAGACAGTGCAGCTCGCGGAGTATAGGTGTTATATGGGTATACCGAGGTGGCGCAGCAGGTAGAGTGCTGTACTGCAGGCCACTGAAGCTGACTTGTAGATCTGAAGGTCAGCAGTTCAAATCTCATCACCGGCTCAAGGTTGACTCAGCCTTCCATCCTTCCGAGGTGGGTAAAATGAGGACCTGGATTGTGGGGGCAATATGCCGGCTCTGTTAAAAAGTGCTATTGCTAACATGTTGTAAGCCGCCCTGAGTCTAAGGAGAAGGGCGGCATAAAAATTGAATAATAATAATTATTATTATTATTATTATTTATTCGATTTGTATGCCGCCCCTCTCCGAAGACTCGGGGCGGCTCACAACATGTAACAACAAATCATAAATAATCCAACAGTTTTTAAAATGTTTAAAGATTTAAGAGACCCCATATACTAACAGACATACACACACGCATACCATATATAAATTAAACATGCCCAGGGGGAGATGTTTCAATTCCCCCATGCCTGACGACAAAGGTGGGTTTTAAGGAGTTTACGGAAGGCAGGAAGAGTAGGGGCAATCCTAATCTCCGGGGGAGTTGGTTCCATAGGGTCGGTGCCGCCACAGAGAAGGCTCTTCCCCTGGGGCCCGCCAACCGACATTGTTTAGTTGACGGGACCCGGAGAAGGCCCACTCTGTGGGACCTAATCGGTCGCTGGGATTCGTGCGGCAGTAGGCGGTCTCGGAGATATTCTGGTCCAGTGCCATGAAGGGCTTTAAAGGTCATAACCAACACTTTGAATTGTGACCGGAAATTGATCGGCAGCCAATGCAGACTGCGGAGTGATGGAGAAACATGGGCATACCTAGGTAAGCCCATGACTGCTCTCGCAGCTGCATTCTGCACGATCTGAAGTTTCCGAACACTTTTCAAGGGTAGCCCCATGTAGAGAGCATTACAGTAGTCGAACCTCGAGGTGATGAGGGCATGAGTGACTGTGAGCAGTGAGTCCTGGTCCAGATAGGGCCGCAACTGGTGCACCAGGCGAACCTGGGCAAACGCCCCCCTCGCCACAGCTGAGAGATGTTTTTCTAATGTGAGCTGTGGATCGAGGAGGACGCCCAAGTTGCGGACCCTCTCTGAGGGGGTCAATAATTCCCCCCCCCCAGGGTAATGGACGGACAGATGGAATTGTCCCTTGGGAGGCAAAACCCACAGCCACTCCGTCTTATCCGGGTTGAGCTTGAGTCTGTTGACACCCATCCAGGCCCCAACAGCCTCCAGGCACCGGCTCATCACTTCCGCCGCTTCGTTGACTGGGCATGGGGTGGAGATGTAGAGCTGGGTATCATCCGCATATTGATGATACCTCACCCCATGTCCTTGGATGATCTCGCCCAGCGGTTTCATGTAGATGTTGAATAGCAGGGGGGAGAGGACCGACCCCTGAGGCACCCCACAAGGGAGAAACCTAGGAGTCGACCTCTGGCCCCCCACTAACACCGACTGCGACCGGCCAGAGAGGTAGGAGGAGAACCACTGAAGCACAGTGCCTCCCACCCCCAACCCCTCCAACCAGTGCAGAAGGATACCATGGTCGATGGTATCGAAAGCCGCTGAGAGGTCAAGGAGCACCAGGACAGAGGATAAACCCCTGTCCCGGGCCCGCCAGAGATCATCCATCAACGCGACCAAAGCGGTTTCCGTGCTGTAACCGGGCCTGAAACCCGACTGCCGGGGACCTAGATAATCGGCTTCTTCCAAGGACCGCTGGAGCTGGAGCGCCACCACCTTCTCGACAACCTTCCCCATAAATAAATAAATAAATAAATAAATAAATAAATAAATACCGAGGTACACCCATGACAACTCGCGCGGCTGCATTCTGGACCATTTGGCGTCTCCGAACACTTTTCTAGGGTAGCCCCATGTAGAGCGCATTGCAGTAATCAAGACGGGAGGTGATGAGGGCCTGAGCGTAGAGCCTCCAGGTCCAGATACGGCCACAACTGGACAAAGGTCCTCCTGGTCCTAAGACAAACCATGGGGATATTGCAATGGTCGCAAGTATGAAAAAATATAAATGACTTTTTTCAATGCCATTGGACATTTGAATGGTCACTAAATGAACTGATGTAAGCTGAGGACTACCTGTACTTCCCAATTTACAAGATGTGCGATATCCTGTATCATGTTTCCCCAAAAATAATACCCTGTTGAGTAGAGTAGATTAGACTAGACTAGAGTTCTTTATTGGCCAAGTGTAATTGGAGACACGAGGAATTTGTCTTTAGTGCATATGCTCTCAGTGTGCATAAAAGACAAGATGCATTTGTCAAGAATCACTAGGTACAACACTGAATGATTGTCATAGGATACAAAAAAGCAATCGATACTTATAATTATATATATTTTTTAACCCTGAAATAAGTGCTTGGCCTTATTGCCATGCAGTCAATGGCCCTATTGGGCTTATTATCAGGGGATATCTTATTTTGGGGAAAACAGGGTATTAACGTATTCATTCAGAGATCGGAAATCACCTTGACTGAGTTTGCACGTCAGGTTCAACCTTGTACAGGAATTCATCCATTCCAACAGTTGATTTGATCTGGATTTGGCATGCCTGCACACCTAATCAAAAACCTCTGTTTTATGTCAGATATTTAATGCAATAGCTACAAGTTCACTGATTTATAAGATCTACTATACATGACTCCCTATCAGCTCTGTATCTGTAGTGAGGAATGCAGCTGTTATTTATTTATGGATGCATTTATTTATTTATAAGATTTATATAGATACCCATTTTATACAGTGTAATCCTGGGCAGTTCACAGCAAATACAAATAATATAAGAGTTTAAAAAGACCCCTTTTTTATCAAAAAGTCTGTCAAAACCAATTTTGCTGACTGCTTATAACCATTGTATTCTTCTCATGGACGGAAGACGTAGGATCAAGCTAATATAGCGAAATCAATCAGAGGGATGAGTTCGGTTACAAAATGGCAGATTCATTTAGCACTTGTGCTTTGCTTTTTATTCATTTTAAAATCTTGCCCTCAAGGTACAAGATGACCAGGAATAATTGTTCAGTTTTTTGTTTTAAAAAGAGCTATAGTAGCATTGGAAATGAGACATACATACATACATACATACATACATACATACATACATACATACATACATACATACATACTGTTCTGTCGGGCTCTCTTGTAGAATCCTCCCAAAAATTCACAGGTACAAATTTCAGACACACACGTTTGAAAATTCAAAACAATGTTCTTTATAATGAAAATTCACTTAAACCAAGCCCTCTTTAGGTATAGCAAAGAGCACTCGTCTCCAAACAAACTGGTAATTTGTACAAGTCCCTTATCAGTTCTGTGATACTTAGCTTGCAGCTGTGAGGTAATTCACAGTCCTTCTTCTTTCACAAAGTGAAACACACTTTGCTCTGGTTTAGTTTCAAAGCGGGGAAAAATCAGCACACAAAAAGTCAAAGTCAGTAAAGCAGTCACGAAACACAACGATCAGATAATCCTCCACAATGGCCAAACCCACAGGCTGCTATTTATAGCAACCTCACTAATTACCACAGCCCCACCCAACCACAGGTGGCCTCATTTTCTTTGATAATAATCTCTCAGTTGTTGTTGCCTATGCATCGCTCTCCGCATGCGTGGCTGTATCATTAACTCTTGTTCTGAATCCAAGGAGGAGCTAGATAATTGATCTCCTTCTGAGCTGTCTGCCACACTCTCCTCCTCCCTGTCACTCATGTCTTCTTGGTCAGAGGAGCCTTCATCAGCAGATTCCACCGGGGGCAAAACAAGTCTGCAGCATGTGGATGTCTCCCCCACATCCACAGTCCTTGGGGCAGGAACAGGGCCAGAGCTAACCACAACACCTTGGAAGGATGGAAGGCAGAGTCAACCTTGAGCCTAGTGAGATTCGAACTGTCAAATTGCAGTTAGCCGGCAGTCAGCAGAAGTAGACTGCAGTACTGCACCTAACCACTGCACCACTGTGGCTCATAAGAAGGACTGAGTGCCAATTTTCCAGACATTCCCTAGCGATCCAGTTGAAAGTATGTATAAATCTGTCCATGTATTGGAAATGAAGGAATGTTCACCATGTCTTCTAACTGCTAAGGGTAGTTGATATTCAAGGATGCCCTCTATTAATCTTTTGCTTTTTTGTCCTAAATAGTAGCTGTAATAGCTTTTATACTATGTATTGTAGTGTTATCTTTTTCATATCCCATGTTGGTTGTTCTGTAGTGGTTGTAGTGGTATGTATTTTTTGATCAGTTGTGTGGCTACTCATTTTGTGTGTCATCCTGAGAAAACATCCCTTGAATCCCAGGATGTTTCCTGTCTCTTAATGGCTTGTCTCGATCCTTTCCTGAGTCAGTAGACATGAGCCGTGGTGGCACAGTGGCGAAAATACAGTACTGCAGGATACTTCTGCTGACTGACTGCAGTTCGATTCTCACCAGCTCAAGGTTGACTCGGCCTTCCAGCCTTCTAACATTGGTAAAATGAGGACCAGATGGTTGGGAGCAATAAGTTGACTCTGTTAATTGCTTAGAGATGGCTGTATATATGCTATCGCTAATATATTTAGAGGGGGGCATGAATGGTAATTAGTTATTAAGCAAGCACCACCTATATTAGCAGACAGTTTGTTATTTTGCTATTCTCTCTTTTAAAAAACCCCAAAATACTCTCTTTATGCTTTAAGTTACAGGACTGGTTTTAGTCTCATTTAATTTCTTTGAATGTCACACCTCCTGTCATGCATTCTACATTTCTTTCCCTCTCTGTTATTTTTCCTTTGATGTTAACATTGTGCTGTTCCAAGCCATGGTCGCAGTAATAACGTTATTTCTTATTAGATGGTTGGAACCTTATGCTGGCTCTGTAAACTACTTAGAGAGGGCTGTAAAGCACTGTGAAGCTGTATATAAGTGCCATTGCTATTTGAAAAAAAAAGATTCTTACCTGTTGCCACTACAAGTTGGATCTCCTCTTGTCAAGATGTTCAAGGGGTTCACATGGATCTACAAAAATGACCTTTGAAACCAAAAAGTGTCCTAGAGATTCCATGTTGTTCCCAGGTGAAATGGGACCAAAGCAGGGGTAGGTTTCTCCTGGTTCACAATGGTTCTATAGAACTGTTCTGCCGGGCTCTCTGGTAGGAGCCTCCCGAATATTCAAGGGTACAAATTTCAGACACACACACGTTTGAAAATTCAAAACAATGTTCTTTATCACAAAATTCAAAATAAACTAAGCACTCTTTTTGTATTGCAAAGAGCACTCATCCCAAAACACCCTGGTAGTCTGTACAATTCCCTTAATCAGTCCTTAAGTACTTAGTTTGCAGCTGTGAAGAAACGTCACAGCCCTTCTTCTTCCACGAAGTGAAACACACACACACTTTGCTCTGCTTTGGTTTCAAAGTCATGAAAAATCAACAAAGTCCGGAAATAGCAAGGCAGTCCTGAAGAACAACGATCAGATAATCTTCCACAAGGGCCAAACCCACACGCTGCTATTTTTATCAGCAGCACTAATTACTGGAGCCCCCACCCAAACACAGGTGGCCTCTCTTATCTCCTGTAATATGTCCTCAATTGGTCTCTTCTACGCATAACTCTGTGCCTGCTTGGGTCCAAGACTTCCACATCTTAATCGACCAAAGATAATGAAGATTGACTTCCTGGGCTGTGTGCCAAGCCCCCCTCTTCCAAGTCACTCCCACCTTCTTCTTCGTCCAAGGAAACTGCACTACCTGACTCTATCGGCAATAAAACAGGCCTAGGACATGTTGAAGTTTTCCCTGCATCCACCTCCACATTCCCCGGGGCAGGAGCTGGGCCAGAGCCAACCACAAGAAGAACCGGTAGCAAACCACTGGTGATGTCACAGAGCTGGTTTTATAGGTGCAGGTCGGTAGACGCCGCAATCTTTTGGGGGGATTTTTTTTTTCTAAAAAAAATATTTTGGAGACAATTTTTTGCTACTTTTTTCTTCCATGCATGCACATAAGCTGAGTTTCCAGCACTGTGCATGTGCCCCCATCTTATTTTTGGCTTTTTAATGTACTTTTTGTGAATTTTCGGCACTGCACATGTGCGCCCGTGCAAAGTATGCACCTACCTGGCATGGCCACGCGGCACAGAAGAAAGTGAACTGACAGCGAGGTAAGTTGCCTGTCAAAGACTACTTCAGCTTCAACCACAACAACACAAGAGCCCACAACAGATACAAGTTTAATATTAACCGCTCCAAACTTGACTGTAAAAAATACGACTTTAGTAATCGAGTTGTCAAAGCGTGGAACTCACTACCGGACTCTGTAGTATCATCTCCTAACCCCCAACACATTACCCTTAGACTATCCACAGTTGACCTCACCAAGTTCCTAAGAGGTCAGTAAGGGGCGTACATAAGTGCACCAGGGTACCTTCTGTCCCCTGTCCAATTGTCTCTCCTATATCTCTTATATCTTCTCTTTTACCCCTATATCTTTTTCTGCTATTCTCGCATAGTTATATTTCACTCCTTTATTTTCTCCTCTATTCTCCCTTTAATACATTCTACCTGATTATATCCTCTATAACCCTCATTGTGTATTATTGTGTATCGGACGAAACAAACAAACAAACAAGTTAGAACCTACCCCTGGACCAAAGGTTTGTCCCTTCTAATGCATTCGGATGGAGGTGGGTTTTAACAGGTGAAATTGGTGCTTTAAGCTGCCCAATGCATCCATCACAGCAATTCAAATGCTCCAAATCTTCTCCGGAAACAAACCCTGTCCCTAATTAGTCTGCGGAGAGGGGCGGCATACAAATCCAATTAATAATAATAATAATAATAATAATACAGTGATCCCCCGCTCGTTGCGAGGGTTCCGTTCCAGGAGCCCCCGCAACGAGCGGGTTTTCGCGAAGTAGCGATGCGGAAGTAAAAACACCGTCTGCGCATGTGCAGACGGTGTTTTTACTCCCACAGCGCTAGCGAGGAGCCGAAGATTGGGGGCGGGGCGGCTGTTTGCCGCCGGCATGGAGGGCTTCCTAGCAGCCCCCCAAACCCGGGTTGGGGGTCCGGGGGGCGCTTGGTATCGCCGGTTTTGAGCTGAGTCCGGAAGCGAATTCGCTTCCGGACTCAGCTCAAAACCGCCGATAGCAAGCGGCAAGGAACGGCTTGTCTCGGCGCTTTCGAGCTGTCAGCTCGAAAGCGCCGAGACAAGCCGTTCCTTGCCGCTTGCTATCGGCGGTTTTGAGCTGAAAACCGGCGGTTTTGAGCTCAAAACCGCCGATAGCAAGCAGCAAGGAACGGCTTGTCTCGGCGCTTTCGAGCTGTCAGCTCGAAAGCGCCGAGACAAGCCGTTCCTTGCCGCTTGCTATCGGCGGTTTTGAGCTGAAAACCGGCGGTTTTGAGCTCAAAACCGGCGATACCAAGCGGCAAGGAACGGCTTGTCTCGGCGCTTTCGAGCTGTCAGCTCGAAAGCGCCGAGACAAGCCGTTCCTTGCCGCTTGCTATCGGCGGTTTTGAGCTGAAAACCGGCGGTTTTGAGCTCAAAACCGGCGATACCAAGCGGCAAGGATCGGCTTGTCTCGGCGCTTTCGAGCTGTCAGCTCGAAAGCGCCGAGACAAGCCGTTCCTTGCCGCTTGCTATCGGCGGTTTTGAGCTGAAAACCGGCGGTTTTGAGCTCAAAACCGGCGATACCAAGCGGCAAGGAACGGCTTGTCTCGGCGCTTTCGAGCTGTCAGCTCGAAAGCGCCGAGACAAGCCGTTCCTTGCCGCTTGCTATCGGCGGTTTTGAGCTGAAAACCGGCGGTTTTGAGCTCAAAACCGGCGATACCAAGCGGCAAGGAACGGCTTGTCTCGGCGCTTTCGAGCTGTCAGCTCGAAAGCGCCGAGACAAGCCGTTCCTTGCCGCTTGCTATCGGCGGTTTTGAGCTGAAAACCGGCGGTTTTGAGCTCAAAACCGGCGATACCAAGCGGCAAGGATCGGCTTGTCTCGGCGCTTTCGAGCTGTCAGCTCGAAAGCGCCGAGACAAGCCGTTCCTTGCCGCTTGCTATCGGCGGTTTTGAGCTGAAAACCGGCGGTTTTGAGCTGAAAACCGGCGATACCAAGCGGCAAGGAACGGCTTGTCTCGGCGCTTTCGAGCTGACAGCTCGAAAGCGCCGAGACAAGCCGTTCCTTGCCGCTTGCTATCGGCGGTTTTGAGCTGAGTCCGGAAGCGAATTCGCTCCCGGACTCAGCTCAAAAGCGGCGAGAATGAACGGCGTGGGCGGGCGAAGGGCGGGCGGCAGCGAGGAGTTTGCGTGGGCGGTGGGGAAACTCCTCGCTGACGCCAGCAAGAGGGGGAAGACCCAGGGAAGCCGCTGCCATCTACGCATGCGTGCCCGGCACGCATGCGTAGATGGTATTTTTGACTTCCGGGTTGAAAAATAGCGAAGTACCCTGTTCGCAATGGTTGGGGACGCAATAAACGGGGGATCACTGTAATAATAATAATAATAATAATAATAATAATAATAATAATAATAATAATAATAATAATAATAATATTCTTACAGTTACATTTCCAAATAAGCCAGGGATGAAAAGTCCCTTAAGCCAGACAATGTGTTGCGCACTTTTCTCAAAAGCGAAGACAGTCATTTCTCAATGTGGTCAGCTTTCCTTTGATGCGATTTCCTTGGTTGAGATCATCCCTGAGGTCAAAGGAAAGATCTGAAAGCCTCTAAATACTCAACGGCACCACATTGACAGCCTGTGGCTCAGAGGGAGTCGTGTCTTCCTGGAGAAATGAGTGTGGAACTAGGAAGAGAATCGCACAATTGCCCAAATTACCTCCTGGCCTTTTATCAAGGTATCAGCTGTTCCGATCAGCTCCTGGTAGACCAGTAAATGTTTGAATCCCCGGTGGGGAGAAAAGCAGCTTTGGCAATGGAATGGGAGGGAGGGGGGCAATCTGAACAGCTGGAAATGGACAGCTGGATTTCCCATTAGGAGGCACAGAAGAGCTGTCATCACTTCTCATCGGTGCTGTGAAGCCTTAGCTAGAAGACATAAACCATGCCGGCAGCACGCCATAGACGTCCAGAGCTGATGGGTCTGCAAGGCTGCAATTCATAAACCTGGACAGTCCTTGCATCTGGGGCATTGTCTAAAACCCTTAATATGTTTTCTCGCAGCCTTTTGAAACCCGACCGATTCCAGATAGAAAAAAAGCAGTTAAGCAGTTCAGGGAGAAGAATGTCTTTTATTAGCTGCAATAGCTCAGTTTCCTTTTAAATTCCCTTTTTCTTAGTGCAGAGTGCCCTCTTGTGGCAGCTCTTAGGTTACAACCGACTCCAAGATTTACTGTGCGGTTACTTCGCAGCTGTCCATAAATTCACCATCATTATTCTTGAAAAAATTATTATTATTATTATTATTATTATTATTATTATTATTATTTATTACATTTGTATGTCGCCCCTCTCCGAAGACTCTGGGTGGCCAACAACAATATAAAAAGACAATGTAAACAAATCTAATATTAAAAACAATCTAAAAAACCCCAATTTAAAAAACCAGTCATACATACAAGCATACCATGTATAAATAATAATAATAATAATAATAATAATAATAATAACAACAACAACAACAACAACAATAGAGTTGGAAGGAGCTTTGCAGGTCTTCTAATCCAACCCCCTGCTTAGGCAGGAAACCTTACATTACTTCAGACAAATGGTTATCCAACATCTTCTTAAAAACTTCGGATGTTGGAGCATTCACAACTGCTGGAGGCAAGCTGTTCCACTGATTCATAGTTCTAACTGTCAGGAAATTTCTCCTTAATTCTAAGTTGCTTCTCTCCTTGTTTAGTTTCCACCCATTGCTTCTTGTCCTATCCTCAGGTGCTTTGGAGAATAGATTGACTCCCTTTTCTTTGTGGCAACCCCTAAGATATTGGAATACTGTTATCATGTCACCCCCAGTCCTTCTTTTCTATAAACTGCCTTATAAACTATAAACCCAATTCCTGCAAACGTTTTCGCCTCCAGACCGCTAATCATCTTTGTTGCTCTTCTTTGCATTCTTTCTAGAGTCTCAACATCCTTTTTGCATCGTGGTGACCAAAGCTGAATGCAGTATTCCAAGTGTGGCCTTACCAAGGCATTATAAAATGGCATTAACACTTCACGTGATCTTAATTCTATTACATAAAGTCACTTTTATGTACCTGATTGCCTTTTCCCCCAGTGAGTCAAGCAAGGTGGCTTATAAAACAAAGCATCAGAAGTGCCAATAAAATTGTGAAAATGGCAAGAAGGGTGTGTTAAATCTGCCTAAAATGAATTGGCCCGTAGTAAGAAAAGGCTCTCTTTAAAACACACACACACACACCCTTAAAGTAAGTTCTCTATACTTTTAATCGGCCCCTTGAACTCTGGCGGGACCCAGGAGAAGAGCCTTCTCTGTGGCAGCCCCGACCCTCTGGAACCAGCTCCCCGCAGATATCAGAGTTGCCCCCACCCTCCTTGCCTTTCGCAAGCTCCTTAAAACCCACCTCTGTCGTCAGGCATGGGGGAATTGAAATTTCCCTTCCCCCTAGGCTTATAGAATGTATACATGGTATGCTTGTATGTATGAATGGTTCTTTAAATTGGGGTTTTTAAGATTATTTTTAATATTAGATTTGTTCACATTGTCTTTTTTATTGTTGTTAGCCGCCCCGAGTCTTCAGAGAGGGGCGGCATACAAATCTAATAAATACAATACAATACAATCTTTTTTATGAATAGATATGCCAAGGATGAAATGTATCTTGAGCCAAACGGTGTGGCACACATTTCTCAAAAACAAAGAACGTCACTAAATGAACTGTTGCCAAGCAAAGCTCTATGGCAAGGGTCCTGCCATATATATATATAGTTCAAATCCCAGTAAAAGGACACCCTTTTTATTTTATTTAAATAAAAGTAAATAAAATAAAAAGGGTGTGGCTACCTGATGAAGGCAAATAAGACCGAAATAGATCTATAGTAGTCTCCCTTCCTTTTCATTATATATATATTTGTGTTGGCTCGTGAATTCTGGGAGTTGAAGTCCACAAGTCTTAAAATTGCCAAGTTTGAAGATCTCTGGTCTAAGGCTTCTAACATCAACATGATTACAAGTGGACATATGAGTCCACCTACTATTGTATGCTTCTTAAAAAAATGGCAAAACTTTCCTTTTTAAGAAGAGACCTCTCTGGCCATAAAGAAATGTAAAATTAAACTGTGATGGTAGGGAGCACGCTGGGGCTAAAAAACAAACCAACTTTTGCTTTCCAAAAGATTTCTTTTGCAGTCGGCTGCACCAGCTGTGAAAAGCCTCCACAGGACAATGTTTGTCCTGGGAATGCAGAGTGACTTTTTAATCACCGTAAAGATTAGCCATTCTAAGCAGGAGGCACATTTTGACCCAGCTCTTCAGCCAAAACAGGATCCCAAAGCGGCTTGTAATGTCTTTTGGAAAGCCAAAAGGCTTTATGATCGCAGGCAGCTGAAAACAGCAGGTAAGTGTAAATGCTATGAGTTTACTCTGGTCTAGCCAATCTGAGTGGTAGGGAAAGAATGGGTTGCTTTTGAGCAAAATTATCACTGGATGTCTCTTGAAAAGAGAACAAATTCATACCAGAATCTCATCTCATCTCTCTCTCTCTCTCTCTCTCTCTCCCTCTTCCCTCCCCTCTTCCTTCCCTTCCACCCGTTCTCTTTCTGTGTCTGTCTGTCTGTTTGTCTGTATCTCTATTCTTCTGCTGATGAACATAAATGTTGATTTGATATGGGTGCACATCCTTCCTCCTATTCCTCTTCCCTCCCTTCTATTGCTTCCTTCCTTCCTTCCTGTTGTGGTTAGCTCTGGCCCAGCTCCTGCCCCAAGGACTGTGGATGTGGGGGAGACATCCACATGCCGCAGGCCTGTTTTGCCCCCCAGTGGAATCTGATGATGAAGGCTCCTCTGACCAAGAAGACATGAGTGACAGGGAGGAGGAGAGTGTGGCAGACAGCTCAGAAGGAGATCAATTATCTAGCTCCTCCTTGGATTCAGAACAAGAGTTAATGATACAGCCACGCATGCGGAAGGCGATGCATAGGCAACAACAACTGAGAGATTATTATCAAAGAAAATGAGACCACCTGTGGTTGGGTGGGTCTGTGGTAATTAGCACAGCCCCACCCACCCACAGGTGGCCTCATTGTAATTAGCAGCCTGTGGGTTTGGCCATTGAGGAGGATTATCTGATCGTTGTGTTTCGTGGCTGCTTTGCTGCATTTGACCTTTTGTGTGCTGATTTTTCCCCGCTTTGAAACTAAACCAGAGCAAAGTGTGTTTCACTTTGTGAAAGAAGAAGGACTGTGAATTACCTCACAGCTGCAAGCTAAGTATCACAGAACTGATAAGGGACTTGTACCAATTACCAGTTTGTTTGGAGACGAGTGCTTTTTACTATACAAAAAGAGGGCTTAGTTTAAGTGAATTTTCATTATAAAGAACATTGTTTTGAATTTTCAAACGTGTGTGTGTGTGTGAAATTGGTACCTGTGAATTTTCCTTCCTTCCTTTTTCTTTCTTTCTTTCTTTCTTTCTTTTTTTCTTTCTTTCTTTCTTTCTTTCTTTCTTCTTCCCTTCCTTCCTGCCAGCCAGCCAGCCAGTAAGCCAGCCTCTTTCTTTTCCACTACACTGCATTGTCTTGTCTATTCCATTTATCTGTGCTCTTTTTCTTTTCCTAGGTATGATTCCGATGGTCATTTAACCAATGCAACTTTCCCCACTGGGGAAGTCAGCAGTTTCCATAGCGATGTTGAAAAACTGATGAGAATAGAAATTGATGCTTCAAATAGGGAAAATGTGATTACAGCAACTAACTTTTCCGCTACCGCAACTATTTATACTTTAAAACAAGGTAGGCAAAATGCACCCTCGATGTTGTTGTTTTTTCCGTGTTTGATCTCATAGTTTTAACGTTACTCTGAATATATTTTTCAAAGCCCTGCACCAAAGCGAGGCAGCTCATTATATTGGCTCCTACAGGTTGTTACTCAAAAGATCTGATCAAGCAAGTTCAGAATAATAAGATGACAACTATAAGAAACCTTGAGATCAGAAGGGTTGATTTTTTTTTCCCTTTAAAAAACGGCATAAACCAGTCAAACTTATTCTCTCTAGTGGGAGAGACTGAACCAAGTTGTGTATCATAAAAACTGGCCTATTTGGAAACTAACTGTGATGACATCACTTTTAAAACAAGAGACATAGAATGTTACAGACCATCAGCCGATTGTTTGTCCCAGATAAACTGAACCAGAGAAAGAATAATAAATTTATGAACAGCAATAGAGTCTAGAAGTAGATTGTAGGGTAGAAACATAGAAACATTGAAGTCTGGCGGCAGAAAAAGACCTCATGGTCCATCTAGTCTGCCCTTATACTATTTTCTGTATTCTATCTTAGGATGGATATATGTTTATCCCAGGCATGTTTAAATTCAGTTACTGTGGATTTATCCACCACGTCTGCTGGAAGTTTGTTCCAAGGATCTACTACTCTTTCAGTAAAATAATATTTTTCTCATGTTGCTTTTGATCTTTCCCCCAACTAACTTCAGATTGTGTCCCCTTGTTCTTATGTTCACTTTTCTATTAAAAACACTTCCCTCCTGGACCTTATTTAACCCTTTAACATATTTAAATGTTTCGATCATGTCCCCCCTTTTCCTTCTGTCCTCCAGACTATACAGATTGAGTTCATGAAGTCTTTCCTGATACGTTTTATGCTTAAGACCTTCCACCATTCTTGTAGCCCGTCTTTGGACCCCTTCAATTTTGTCCATATCTTTTTGTAGGTGAGGTCTCCACAACTGAACACAGTACAGTGGAACCCCGACATACGAAATTAATTGGTTCCGGAAGGAACCTCGTATGTCGAAGAGCTCGTAGGTCGAAGCATTGTTTCCCATAGGAAACAATGGAAAAGTGATTAATGCGTGCAAGCCCGAGGGCTGAGGAGAAAAGACGTCGGCTGAGGGGTGCCCGGTGCTTCGGAGCCGGCATGGGGGGGATGTTCCATGCCGGCTACGATCTTTTTAAACAGATGCGCCGATTCGCCGCTCACCCGGAGTGAGCGGAGAATCGGCGCGCCTGTCTGAAAAGCTCGTAGCTGGCATGGGGGGATGTTCCATGCCGGCTACGATCTTTTTAAACAGATGCGCCGATTCGCCGCTCACCCGGAGTGAGCGGAGAATCGGCGCGCCTGTCTGAAAAGCTCGTAGCTGGCATGGGGGGATTTTCCATGCCGGCTACGATCTTTTTAAACAGATGCGCCGATTCGCCGCTCACCCGGAGTGAGCGGAGAATCGGCGCGCCTGTCTGAAAAGCTCGTAGCTGGCATGGGGGGATTTTCCATGCCGGCTACGATCTTTTTAAACAGATGCGCCGATTCGCCGCTCACCCGGTGTGAGCGGAGAATCGGCGCGCCTGTCTGAAAAGCTCGTAGCCGGCATGGGGGGATGTTCCATGCCGGCTACGATCTTTTTAAACAGATGCGCCGATTCGCCGCTCACCCGGAGTGAGTGGAGAATCGGCGCGCCTGTCTGAAAAGCTCGTAGCTGGCATGGGGGGATTTTCCATGCCGGCTACGATCTTTTTAAACAGATGCGCCGATTCGCCGCTCACCCGGAGTGAGCGGAGAATCAGCGCGCCTGTCTGAAAAGCTCGTAGCTGGCATGGGGGGATTTTCCATGCCGGCCACGATCTTTTTAAACAGATGCGCCGATTCGCCGCTCACCCGGAGTGAGCGGAGAATCGGCGCGCCTGTCTGAAAAGCTCGTAGCTGGCATGGGGGGATGTTCCATGCCAGCTACGAGCTTTTCAGACAGGCGCGCCGATTCTCCGCTCACTGCTAAAAGCGGAGAATCGGCACGCCTGTCTGAAAAGATCGCCACCGGTCCGGTGGGGTTTTGCAGCAACCTCCGAGCCCAGGTTGCTCGGAGGTTGCTGCAAAACCCCACCAGACCGGCGGCGATCTTTTCAGACAGGCGCGCTTTCTCGAAAGGGCAGAGAAAGCCCTCTCTCGCAGCCTCCTGGCTGGGAGCACTTTCGCTGCGAGAGAGGGCTTTCTCCGTCCCTTTCGGGAAAGCCCTCTCTCGCAGCGAAAGTGCTCCCAGCCAGGGAGAGCATTCAGATCCCCCCACCCCCAGCAGAAAGCGTTCAGATCCCCCCACCCCCAGCAGAAGCCAAGGACTCACCAAGCGCTGGATACGAACGGAGAAGAGCCAGGCTGGTTTGCTTTGCAGAGCCGAATAAAGCGTCACGCCCCCCTGACGCTTTTGGCGGCAAAAGAGCCCAGCATCGCTTCGGAAGCCGCCGAAAGCGTCAGAGGGGCGTGACGCTTTATTCGGCTCTGCATCAGCTCGGAAGCAAAGCAAGCCAGGCCGGCTCTTCTCGGCTCGTATCCCGAATGGAAGCTCGTGAGTCGAGCAAAAATTTCTCTACTCTCCCAGCTCGTATCTCAAGTAGCTCGTAAGTAGAGCTGCTCGTATGTCGGGGTTCCACTGTATTCCAAATGTGGTCTCACCAGCGCTCTATATAGCGGGATCATAATCTCCCTCTTCCTGCTTAGCTCTAATATAATATAATTAAACTCCCTTTTTATGACCCTATCATTCCTTTTTTGGGGGGTAGAGTCAGAGCAAATGGATAGAACTGAGCATTTACTGGCCAAATGTCCTTCTGATGCCATGCGGAGTTGCAGCAGATTTTTTTTCTTTGTGCCTTAGGAGAGAAACATTTCTTGCTACCTAGGATTGAACACTCAACCTTCCAAGTAGGAAGTGAGAGTCTTCAACCACTAGGCCACTACATGGCTCAGCTCTAACATCATACCATTGAATGCCACAAACTAACTCAATGCCAAAACCAGAGACTGCATTTTAACTTTGTTCAAGCCAACTAATACGGGGTAATTCAGTAAACCATGATTAAACCATGGATGGCTTAGCATTTGAACCACCAATTCTGATTACTTTGGCATTTGCTGATTCCTTTCCATTTATGAATTATAGCTTTACCAACACCCCACCCCATGCAGCTGCCAAGATCCAATAAAAGCGAGGATCCCATAAACTTTGGTGGACTGTCCTTTAATGATAAACTACGGACTTCCAAGCCTGCCTGCCTGCCTTGCTTTATCCATTCGCTTCTATATGATTTATTTATGGGATTTGTCGACTGCCACAAGACTCTAGGTGGCTACATAATTTATACGTAAAACCCAATGCAAGTCACTATAATAATTAATTAGAACAGTCGTGTAATTAAATCTCCGTTTAAATGAAGGCTAAAAGTAGTAAGTTAAATGTCTTGAATATAGCAATATTGGTTATAATTAATCCCCAAAGGCTTTCTGGATCAGCCATGTTTCAGCATCTTAGCCTTAGGGAGCAATTATTCCAAAGAAGTAAGAGCTGCTTCAGAGAATACCCACCACTGGGGTTCCATACTTTCTTAACTAGCTGATGCTATCTAGTTCTTGGGGTAAGACAAAGAGAAATACTGTAGAAAGAGCTCCTAAGTTATCCAACCATGACTCTTTTGTAACTAGTGTCCAATATCTTAAATTGCTCACAGAAACCAACCATGTTGTTCTGCCCCAGCTAAAAACATAGCAAAACACACAGTTTGTTCAAACTTATTTTTAATCAGCTACTACTAATAACTGTCTTAGTAAAGGTCACACGCACACAAATTTAAAGGCAGTATTTTCTTGCAAAAGCCCAACTGTTAATTAGTCACCATTAACAGTTGGCATAAGTTTAAAAATCTTAAATCATAGAAGAGCAATTAGTCTTTGACAGCTCACAAAGTTTGGCAAAATGCCCAGGAGTTGTCTTCAAATAACAAACTGAAACTGATTAGCAAAGCAGAGACTTTCCAGACACCAAACCACACGGATTCCAAATGTTGTTTCCTACAGAAATTAAACTGTTCCAGCTTTCTTTAAGTAGACGAGTGGCCAATTAGCCCCAAGTCTTATTCCCGGGGAGACCTCCTCTGGAGTAACCACTCCTGTCTTTTGGCAGCCCTGCGTACTTGTGCATTAAGAAGAGGAGAAGCCTCTTCTTCCTCATCATTGCTATGACGTGGTAGAGATTCTGAAGGCCTCTGGCACCGAGTCCTCACCATCCTCCCCACTGCCCGACTCAGGTGCCAGCTGCACCGGCCACTGGCACATCACCAAGTCATCTCCTCTCAAACGGGATCCGCTATCAGCTGCACAGGCTGCTGGCAGGTCACAATACATGTTTTCCCCAAATTAAGACCTAGTCTTACATATTTTCTTTTTGATACCAAAAAGGCAACAGGTCTTATTTTGGGGGAATGTCTTCCACTGATTCACATCCAGTGATGGGCAGCAGACGGTCAAGTACTCCGTCCCGGTAGAGCAATCCGGGATGTGCATGCAGCTGCACATCCCAACGCATGCACGCATGTCCCCACGTGAGACTTGACTTCTGCGCATGCACAGCAAGCAAGATCTTGCGCGAGGAACTTTTGTGAGCAAAATGTTGGCAATTTTTGCAGATTTTTTGCTTCTGAAGATGTGCGGAAGCAAAAATATCAGCAAAAATTGCTGAAATCTTACTTGCACACACGTCCTCGTGTGATATTTCGCTTGCTGCACATGCGCAGAAGCCAAATTTTGTGTTGACTGGCTTGTGTGTGCCCACCAGATGTGCATGTGCCTGCGATGGCTTCAGAGGGCACACCGGTAGCACCAAAGATGGGCGGCCCTTCACTGCTCACGTCATGGTGGCAGCACCAACAGCCCTGCCCATTTGTCTCCACTCACGCATGTTGCCCCGGGCCTCTGTTTTATTGATTGATTGATTGATTGATTGATTGATTGATTGGATTTACATGCCGCCCCTCTCTGAAGACTCGGGGCGGCTAACAGCAATCATAAAACAGTGTACAATAGTAATCCAATACTAAAAACGAATTAAAAAACCCTTAATATAAAAAACCAAACATACATACAAACATACCATGCATAAAATTGTAAAGGCCTAGGGGGAAAAGGAATCTTAATTCCCCCATGCCTGGCGGCAGAGGTGGGTTTTAAGTAGCTTACGAAAGGCAAGGAGGGTGGGGGCAATTCTAATTTCTGGGGGGAGTTGGTTCCAGAGGGCCGGGGCCGCCACAGAGAAGGCTTTTCCCCTGGGTCCCACCAAGCGGCATTGTTTAGTTGACAGGACCCGGATAAGACCCTCTCTGTGGGACCTGACTGGTCGCTGGGAAAGCCCTCTGCAGCCAAGAAATGAAATCTGAATCAATCTGGCAATGCGAGGCATGTGTTGGGGTGTGTGAGGCAAATGGCTGAAGGTAAGCAGCTCCACCACCACCACCACCACCACCCTTTCCCGCCCTCACTTGATTCTTACCCATGCGACTCGACTCGACCCATGTAACCAGGTGCAATGGTGTGGGTGGAGTGTTAACTAATTTGGGGAGTAGGGATTATATTGGGTGCTAGGGCTTATTTTGGGGAAAACATGGTACAGTGATACCTTGTCTTACAAACTTAATTGGTTCCGGGACGAGGTTCTTAAGGTGAACAGTTTGTAAGACGAAACAATGTTTCCCATAGGAATCAATGGAAAAGCGATTAATGCGTGCAAGCCCCAAATTCACCCCTTTTTCCAGCAGAAGTGCCAGTTTTTGTGCTGCTGGGATTCCCCTGAGGTTCCCCTCCATGGGAAACCCGACCTCCGGACTTCTGTGTTTTTGTGATGCTGCAGGGGAATCCCAGCAGGGGAATCCCAACATCGCAAAAACAAGCGCTTCGCTGGCAATGGAAGTCCAGAGGTGGGGTTTCCCAGCGAAGGGAGCATCAGTGAAATCGCAGCATCGCAAAAACACAAAAGTCCTCGAAACCCCACCTCCGGACCTTTGGGTTTTTGCAATGCTGCGATTTCACTGAGGCTCCCTGTTGCAACATACCCCTCCCTGGGAAACCCCACTTCTGGAATTCCGTTGCCAGCGAAGCGCCCATTTTTGCGCTGCTGGGATTCCCCTGCTGGGATTCCCCTGCAGCATCACAAAAACACAGAAGTCCGGAGGTGGGGTTTCCCATGGAGGGGAGCCTCAGGGGAATCCTAGCAGCGCAAAAACAGGTGCTTCGCTGGCAACGGAAGTCCGGAGGCGGGGCATCCCAGAGGCGGCGGTGGGTTTGTAAGGTGAAAATAGTTTGTAAGAAGAGGCAAAAAAATCTTAAACCCCGGGTTTGTATCTCGAAAAGTTTGTATGATGAGGCGTTTGTAAGACGAGGTATCACTGTAATTATAACCAGTACAGCTCTTGCAGCAGAGTCTACCATGCCAGGATCTTGAATGACCATTAAATAGTATTCCCCCAGATGCATTTCTGGACCACCTGAAATGCCCTTCAAGCATAGATCCATATACATCAAATTACAATGATTTGTGCTAGAGATGATAGCAAGGGAGGTGACCTGGATGGAAACATGCAATAACTGTTTCCAAAATGAGGAGGAGGAGGAGGGACAAGTAACTGGGACAAGTAATGGGAGCTCACTCCATTATGAGGGGCTAGGGATTTGAACCGCTGAACTGCCGACCTTCCGATTGACAAGCTCAGCATCCTAGGCAGGATTCTGCTATTGAAGTCTGTCTCAATCAAAGTATTGTTAGCTTTCCTGCAGAGTTCATTTTCTGATATAATCTGTCTAGTGGGGTTAACAGGATAATAATGACATGGGCGACCACCTTCAACACATCTGAGAGTTGCAGATGGCACACTGGCTAAAGCCCCGAGTCTACGGAGAGGGGAGGCATACAAATCTAATAAATAAATAAATAAAGCCACAGAAAGCCGCCCTGAGTCCTTCGGGATTGGGCGGCATAGAAGTCGAAGGAAGGAAGGAAGGAAGGAAGGAAGGAAGGAAAAGAGAAAGAAAGAAAGAAAGAAAGAAAGAATTTACTTACTTACTTACTTACTTACTTACTTACTTACTTACTTACTTACTTACTTACTTACTTACTTACTTACTTATTGGATTTGTATGCTGCCCCTCTCCGCAGAGTCGGGGCAGCTAACAACAGCAATAAAACACCATACAATAATAATCCAATACTAAAACAGTTAAAAACCCTTATTATAAAACCAAACATACATACAGACATACCATGCATAAAATTGTAAAGGCCTAGGGGGAAAGAGTATCTCAGTTCCCCCATGCCTGGCGGCAGAGGTGGGTTTTAAGCAGCTTACGAAAGGCAAGGAGGTTGGGGGCAATTCTAATCTCTGGGGGGAGTTGGTTCCAGAGGCTGCCTCAGAGAAGGCTCTTCCCCTGGGTCCCGCCAAACGACATTGTTTAGTTGACGGGACCTGGAGAAGATCCACTCTGTGGGACCTAAGTGGTCGCTGGGATTCGTGCAGCAGAAAGAAAGAAAGAAAGAAAGAAAGAAAGAAAGAAAGAAAGAAAGAAAGAAAGAAAGAAAGAAAGAAAGAAAGAAAGAAAGAAAGAAAGAAAGAAAGAAAGAAAATAAATCTTCCCTGCCCATGGTCTCCATCCTCTCTCTGAGCAGGAACTGTTTCCAGGAGGACCCCTACAGTAGCGGATTACTACTGAAATAGTAGAGGACGGCACACCAGTAGCAAAAATTGAGCTGCGTGTGCGGCTTCGGTCGTCTTGTGTGTGGGCATCCCAATGTATTTTTGCTTCTGTACAGGTGCAGGAAGCAAAATCTTGCAAGGGGACATTCATGTGCCAGATTATGGCAAATTTTTCTTGCTTCCGTGCATGTGCTGTGCAGAAATTAAAAAATCACTGAAATCTCTCGCACACATGTCCTCTCATGTGATTTTTGTTTCCTGCACATGCGCAGGAGCAAAAGCACACTGGGACGTGCGAGCATGCATGCAAGACAACCGAAGCTGCACATGCAGCGCATTGGTAGCAGTGGTAGCAGCAATCTGCCCCTGGGCCCCTAAATTGTAAGTCTGCTTTTTCCTGGGGAAATCAGACCCCACACCAGCCTCATCAAGAGTCAAGGATGACACAGCCCTGGAATCAGGCACCCTCCATGGCAACCGCCTGTCCATTATTATTATTATTATTATTATTATTTATTATTATTTATTGGATTTGTATGCCGCCCCTCTCCGTAGACTCGGGGTGGCTAACAACAATGATAAAAACAGCATGTAGAAATCCAATTAATAAAACAACTAAAAACCCTTATAATAAAACCAAACACACACACAAACATACCATGCATAAATTGTAATGGCCTAGGGGGAAGGAATATCTTAACTCCCCCATGCCTGGCGGCATAAATGAGTCTTGAATAGTTTACAAAAGAGAGGGAGGTTGGGGGCAGTTCTAATCTCCAGGGGGGAGTTGGTTCCAGAGGGCTGGGGCCGCCACAGAGAAGGCTCTTCCCCTGGGGCCCGCCAAATGACATTGTTTAGTCGACGGGACCTGGAGAAGGCCAACTCTGTGGGACTTTATCGGTCGCTGGGATTCATGCAGTAGTAGGCGGTTCCGGAGGTAATCTGGTCCCATGCCATGTAGGGCTTTAAAGGCCATGACCAACACTTTGAATTGTGACCGGAAACTGATCGGCAGCCAATGCAAGCCACGGAGTGTTGAAGAAATGTGGGCGAATCTTGGAAGCCCCACGACGGCTCTCGCGGCTGCGTTCTGCACGATCTGAAGTTTCCGAACACTCTTCAAAGGTAGCCCCATGTAGAGAGCGTTGCAGTAATCGAACCTCGAGGTGATGAGGGCATGAGTGACTGTGAGCAATGACTCCCTGTCCAAATAGGGCCGCAACTGGCGCACCAGGCGGACCTCATATTCAGTTGAGCCTGTTTTTCCTCAGACAGCCTCCAGATAGGTGTCAGGATTTTTGTCATATTGCCCAATGGGCCCAGAATGCCTCTTACAGAAATAATACATTGGTTATCCCACCCACTCACCCAAGGCATTGGACCCAGGAACCCTTCTCCAACCCTTCTCTTTGCAGGCTGCTTTGTAGATTGCAATTTTTATACAGTGGTACCTCTACTTAAGAACGCCTCTACTTAAGAACTTTTCTAGATAAGAACCGGGTGTTCAAGATTTTTTTTGCCTCTTCTTAAGTGTTCTGTCTGGGTTCCCCCAGACCTCAACACCAACTGGAAAAAACAGCCAGACACTCTGGTAAAAGCCAAAAGTAGTTTATAACTGGAAAAAATAAGCACAGAGGAAAACCTGTTCTTCCCAACAGACAGGATATAATACGGTACAGCAGGGTCCTGATGTCCAGACAATACAGCAAGCTTCTTGCTGGCACACACCCCCAAGGTTTCAATAGTCAAAGGCACAAACCAGGATTCCAAGACGCCAAAGTTCACAGTCAGGTCCCACGACTCTCAAAGATAAAACTCCACAAGCCAGGAAGGGTGGGTCTGCCTTTTAGCCTTTCCCAAGAGCACCACACCCAAACCCAGCTGCTGCCACTTTAATGCTGAAAGTATTTAGCCAATTGACTCCGTCTCTGATTAGCTCTTCGTTGTCGCAGATCAATTATGGCTTGTGCACTTTCCTCTAAGGAATCCAGGCTGCTTGCTGAGGAGAGCTCCCCCTGGTGGGACTCTGGCTGTCCTCCCTCTTCTTCAGCCTGGGATTCCTCCTCGTCTGTCTGCACCTCCTGTTCCTCAGCCTCTCCCTCTGAGCTGGAAACCGACAGAAGGTCAGCCGTTCCCGGAGGGGCCTCAGACGGAACCACAACACTTAAGAACCATTTTCTACTTAAGAACCCGAGCCTGGAAAAATTTCCCAGGAAATTTGAGAATGGCACAAAGGCCTGGCCAGTTTCCTGCCATTCCCCCTGGGCTTCTCTCTCTGGCGCAGTGTATGGGCTGTGAGCTCCACCTTTAGGCTACTGCACCCCTTAAAAAATAACTAAAAATGCAGGCAGGTAATAGAATAAAATACAGTGGTACCTCTACCTAAGAACTTAATTCGTTCCGTGACCAGGTTCTTAAGTAGAAAAGTTTGTAAGAGGAAGCAATGTACCGGGTGAATGGGAGGCGCGTGCTCCTCCTCACCCCTTCAGAGTCCCCCCCTTTTTTTTTAAGCCTTAAAGTTTTGGATTTTTTTATTCTTCTCACCTCACCTTCTTCCTTTGGCAGCAACTGTCCTCCTCCTCTTCTTATTTATTTCTTATTTATTTATTTTTAAATTTGTATGCCGCCCCTCTCCGTAGACTCGGGGCAGCTCACAACAGTGATAGAAATAGTGTACAATACAAATCTAATAATACGAAGTTAAAAACCCATAATTTTAAAAACATGCACACAACACACCATACATAAATTATATAGGCCTGGGGAAGATATTTCAATTCCCCCATGCCTGACGGCAGAGGCGGGTTTTGAGAAGTTTACGAAAGCCAAGGAGGATGGGGGCAATTCTGATCTCTGGGGGAAGTTGGTTCCAGAGGGCCGGGGCCGCCACAGAGAAGGCTCTTCCCCTGGGTCCCGCCTTCCTCCTCCTCCCACCCAAATTCCAAGCTTTTATTTCTTCCCTAATGGCTTTGCACACATTATTTGCTTTTACCTATGGGAAAAATTGCTTCTTCTTAAACTTTTCTACTTAAGAACCTGGTCATGGAACGAATTAAGTTCTTAAGTAGAGGTACCACTGTATTTTATTCTATTACCTGCCTACATTTTTAGTTATTTTTTAAGTGGTGCAGTAGCCTAAAGGTGAAGCTCTCAGCCCACAATCAGGAGCCTGTGAGTTCAATCCTAGGTTCCCCCACACAAATCCTTTCTAGCTCTAGGGACGATGCTTATCTCCATTTCTAAGCTGAAGAGCCAATGCTATCCAAAGAAATCTCTGTAGTCATGTCGCCAGCATCACTAAATGCCAAAAGCGTTTAGCTTCCCACCAAAGTGGTCCCTATTTTTCTACTTGCATTTTTTAACCTGCTTTCAAACTGTTGGGTTGGCAGAAGCTGGGAAAAGTAACGGGTGCTCGCTCACCCCGTTATGCGGCACTAGGGATTCGAACCACCAAACCGCCGGCCTTCTGATCGACAAGCTCTGCCTCTTGGCCACTGAGCCACCGCTTCCCTTTGGAGGTGGAGCTCTCGCAAACAGGAGGCTGTTAGTTCAATCCTAGGTAGAAGCAGATATTCCTCTCTCTGGACACACTAAGAAATACATAAGCTGAATAAAACTCCGCATTGATGATAGGAAGGGCATCCAGGCAGTAAACACTCAGCTCCATTTAGTTGCCCAGACTCCACCCCGTAACTTCAGATTGTGCAGAATGCGGCCGCGAGAGCCATTGTGGGGCTTCCTAGATTCGCCCACGTTTCTACAACACTCTGTGGCCTGCACTGGCTGCCGATCAGTTTCCAGTCACAATTCAAAGTGTTGGTAATGACCTTTAAAGCCCTACATGGCATTGGACCAGAATACCTCTGGAACCGCCTTCTACCGCACGAATCCCAGCAGCCGATAAGGTCCCACAGAGTTGGGCTTCTCTGGGTCCCATCGACCAAACAATGTTGTTTGGCAGGCCCCAGGGGAAGAGCCTTCTCTGTGGTGGCCCCGGCCCTCTGGAATCAACTTCCCCTGGAGATTAGAATGGCCCCCACCCTCCTTGTCTTTCGCAAGTTACTTAAGATCCACCTATATCGCCAGGCATGGGGGAACTAAGACATCTCCCCCAGGCTTATTATATTTCATGTTTGATGTGTATGTGCTGTATGGTTTTTAATTGTTGAGGTTTTTATATATTTTATTATTAGATTTGTTCCATTGTTATACTGTTTTTATTACTGTTGTGAGCCGCCCCAAGTCTTCGGAGAAGGGCGGCATACAAATCTAATAAATTGAATTGAATTGAATATTGCCCCCAATAATCTGGGTCCTCATTTTACCCACCTTGGAAGGATGGAAGGCTGAGTCAATCTTGAGCGGGTGGTAAGATTTGAACTGCTGAACTACAGCTAGCAGTTAGCTGAAGTAGCCTGCAGACCTGCACTCTAACCAGTAAGCCACCCCAGCTCTAAACAAAATAAATCTGATTGGGTGTCATCTGTGTATTGATGATGCCTCATTCCAAACGGACAGATGATCTCTCCCAAACCTTTGTAGATCTGAATAGGATACGGGAAAGATTGAAACCAAAGTAATTCCATATCAAAGGTTTTTTTTTTTTTTTGAGCATTACAGACACCAACAATATTTGGGTGTCTGTGTGTTTTAATGTTGAATCTCAATCATTTGTGGAAACTTGCAAAACTGGCAAATTAGATTTACTTTCATCCATATTCACTGCGAATTACTTTTCAGCTATTATAGCATTATAATAGTTGCATTTATTTAAGAAAACAGTAGCTTAGCATTTATTTCAGCTGCATGTAAAAGCCAGAGATTTGGAGGAAGAGAGTTGGTTCATCCTCAAAAGAGAGAGAAAAAGATTTCCAGATGCTACAGAAAGTATTATTTTATTGCAACTCAATGCATTTTAAATATAAATATTCCCCTGGGGTTTAGAACGCAGAGAGAAAGGCAATAAACAGAAAGACAAAACAAAAGTTAGAAGCTTTTTTATTTGGGGGTGGGGAAGTGTTTTGCAGTAATTATTCCACACTTCAGCTCATTTCTGTCATGCTAGTCAATTTTAGTTACATAATAAAATTAAGAACAAATGCAGTGTCCATATGCTAATAAACTCAATTGTCACAGGGTAAAAAAGTATGTTGAATAAAATCTTCGCAAATGCCTAATTATAGCTTAGCAACTCAGTATAGATTTTGGGGGTTTGTTTTTTTTAAAAAAACTTGTTTACCAAACATGGATAGCTATGTGCTTTGTTTGTTTCCAAAAGTTCTCAAATGGATTTTCTCCATACAAGAGTAAGAGTTTTAAATCCTGCGGAAGCGTCAAGCCTTCGGGTGCTGCTTTTAATGAGCCAGATTGTGAATTTTAAAAAAGCAATATTTGAAGCAAGGATGCAGAATTCTTTGTTTCTTGCACTTCAGGGTGCAATTGCTCCAGGGTTACAGTTCCCCATCCTGGACTAAAAATATATATGTTTGCACTTTAGCAGCAATTCTAGAGTACAGATTATTATTATTTTTACAACTGGGGATGACAGTTCATTTCCTCTTTAAGACCATAAGATTCTTGTTCAACTTTTCACTCTAAGCAAAATTATGTATTCATTCCTTGTTTGAAAAAAAATGCAGATGTTTGCAAAAAAAACCCTAATTTTGTCTCTATGTTTTTAAGACATTCAGCACTCATTATAATAAACCGCACCGCTATATTATGGTTCCATTGTGGTTCTCTTGTGTGGATAGATAGTGTGGAATCCATGTGTGTGAGGGATCAAGATCTGCAATAGAGTAAACCAAGCCCTGTCCCTTTTACATGTGTGTCATTATCACAACCTAATAAAACAGATTGCAAACTATATTTGGTAATCAAAGTATATTTTAACAGCCCTGGGAATTCTTCCCTTTTCAGTGCTATTAGTACCATATCTGTGCTATTGCTAACATGTTGTAAGCCACCCTGAGTCTAAGGAGAAGGGCAGCATTTAAAAAATCGAATAAATAAAATAAATACAGTGGTACCTCTACTTACGAACTTAATTCGTTCCGTGACCAGGTTCTTAAGTAGACATTTGTACGTTTGTAAGAAGCAATTTTTCCCATAGGAATCAATGTAAAAGCAAATAATGTAGGCGATTGGGGAAACCACAGGGAGGGTGGAGGCCCTGTTTCCTCCCAGGAGATTCCTAGAGTGGCCCCATGGAGGCTTCTCCCTGCCTTTTCTACCTGTTTCCTCCCAGGATATTCCTAGAGAGACCCCACAGAGGCTTCTCCCTGCCTTTTCCACCCGTTTCCTCCCAGGAGATTCCTAGAGAGGCCCCAAAGAGGCTTCTCCCTGCCTTTTCCACCCCTGTTTCCTCCCAGGATATTCCTAGAGAGACCCCACAGAGGCTTCTCCCTGCCTTTTCCACCCCTGTTTCCTCCCAGGATATTCCTAGAGAGACCCCACAGAGGCTTCTCCCTGCCTTTTCCACCCCTGTTTCCTCCCAGGAGATTCCTAGAGAGACCCCACAGAGGCTTCTCCCTGCCTTTTCCACCCCTGTTTCCTCCCAGGAGATTCCTAGAGAGGCCCCAAAGAGGCTTCTCCCTGCCTTTTCCACCCCTGTTTCCTCCCAGGATATTCCTAGAGAGACCCCACAGAGGCTTCTCCCTGCCTTTTCCAGTTACAGTTTTGGAGGCTCGGTTTTGTAAGTGAAAAATGGTTCTTGAGAAGAGGCAAAAAAACCTTGAACACCCGGTTCTTATCTAGAAAGGTTTGTAAGTGGAGACGTTCTTAGGTAGAGGTACCACTGTATCTTCCTTCAGTATTACTGTGGGAAATTCTTTTCTTTGGTTTAGAGCAGAGGTGTCAAACTCAAGGCCCAAGGGCTGCATCCGGCCCACAGTGTACTTAGATCTGGCGAAGGACTAGACCATGGTGCTTCTGCCAGCGAAAATGGGCTCCGAGCTCCGTTTTTGGCTAGCAGGGCCTCCTTCAACCCTCTGCCAGTGAAACAGAGCCTGGGAGGGCCGTGCACTGGCAGAGCGTTCGAGCCATCACAGGTGCCCCTGGTAGGAGTAATGTCGAGCTGGCCACACCCACCCTGGCCACACCCACCCTGGCCACACCCACCCCAGCCCCCAAGTTCAAACACAACTCTGATGCAGTCCTCAATGAAATTGAGTTTGACACCCCTGCTAATGCTAATAAGCTATTGAGGTTTGAATGGAGTATGATTGCAAACCTCCCAGAGTTTTGCAGTTGTGGAACCATTGCAAATGCCATTCCAAGACATAATAATAATAATAATAATAATAATAATAATAATAATAATAATAATAATAACAACAACAACAACAACAACAACAATAAATAAAAAGTTGTTGCTATTATTATTATTATTATTATTATTGTTATTGTTATTGTTATTATTATTATTATTTAGATTTGTATGCCGCCCCTCTCTGAGGACTCGGAGCGGCTCACAACATATAGCCCTCGTGCACTCACACACACATACACACACACAGCTATTAACTCATCAAGATGAAAAGCTGAGCTCTCTCTCCTGTGTTTTGTGTGGTGACAGACAATATCCAGAATATCTATCGGGTCAGTCCAGACGGATCCCTCCGGGTCACCTTTGCTAGCGGAATGGAGCTGACCCTCAATGCTGAGACCCACATCCTGGCCGGTGTAGTCAACCCCACCTTAGGAAAATGTAATATCTCCTTACCTGGGGAGCACAACTCCAATCTGATCGAGTGGAGGCAAAGGAAGGAACAAACAAAAGGCAATATTTCCAGTTTTGAAAGAAGGTTGAGGGTAAGTTTTTTTTCCCATTGAAGAGACCTTATTTCTGGCTAACCCTGCAAATCTTTCAGTGCGGTTCTGTTTGCATTGTCAATTTGGGCTTTGTGTCTCTATCAAAGTGAGAGCTACTTTGGTGGCATTGGTTACGGCAGGGGTCCCCAAACTTGGCAATGTTCTTTCTTTGCAGCTCTCCAAGAATGTACTTCCCTCCAATTTATCTTTGTTTGTTTTTGTTTATTCATTGATTTTTATGCTGCTCATCTACCCTGTGGATGGTGGTGTCGTGGCTCAGTGGTTATAAGTATCAGGCTGATTTGGAGACTTTGGCCAGCATTCTACATATTAGAATGTAGAAAGTATGAGTGCTGTTGGGCTGTTGCATGAAGGTTATAGAGTTGTAGCCATACCAAATTCCTTCTAGATGCTCAAGGTTATCCTTTGTTCAGCACTTGCCCGGAAGTTGATGGGAAGATCGGACACGTTGGCAGAACCAGACTGGGCCAAGTGATGAACTTGTGGGTGTGGGAACAAGGGAATGAACTTTTAAACTAGATGGAGGAATCCACGAGACTTCAGATTTGGGGTTATCCCAGATGGCTCTGCTAATAAATTGGAACTTGGCTCAGATTCTGATTTAATTATGGAAGCTGGGAAGCAAGCAGCCTGGGTTCGAAACCCGAGCACCACACACGATGGGGTAAGCTGCCATCCTCGCCTCAGCTCCTGCCAACCCAGAGTTCGAAAGCGTGGCAATCACCATTTTCATTTAACAACCCCATAATCACTTGCGGGGTGGATTCTGGGCAACTGAATGGATCTTCCTGATGCCAATGCAGAGATTTGTTCAGCAGATATATTCCCATTGTGCCCAGAGAAAGAAAAATACCTGCCTCTACCTAGGATCAAACTCACAGCCTCCTGATTGTGAGGCGAGAGCTCCACCTCTAGGCCACCGCACCACTCCTTCGAAGGCAGGGTAATGAGAGTAGGTAAACAAGTACCACTTTGTTGGGAAGGTAACAGTGCTCAGTGACATCCTGCTGGCCACATCACTGTGAAAATTCTCTGGCTAATCCTGACTCAACGACCTTGCGACGGAGATGGACACTGCCCCCTATAGTCGGCAACAAATAGTGCAGTAGTAAAATCTGTAGGGACTCCTTTTACTTTTACTTTTATAGTGCTTTGCCTGTATAAGGTGTCTCTGGGCAGCTTAAAAGTTATAAAACCGATCATAAAATTAAACTATATTAAAATGTTAAAACTGCACAGATTAAAATTTTAAAAGCTCTACAGCAGGGGTCCCCAAACTTTTTACACAGGGGGCCAGTTAACTCTCACTCAGACTGTTGGAGGGTGGGACTATAAAAAAAACTATGAACAAATCCCTATGCACACTGCACACGCCTTATTTTAAAGTAAAAAAACAAAATGGGAACGTACTATTTAGAGGGGGGGAGGAAGTCTGAAATTCATATATGTTTATGTTTTCTTTTTAATTTTCTTTTGTTAACATCTGATTGGCTATACAGTGATCCCTCGATTTTCGCGATCTCGTTCTTCGCGAAACGCTATATCGCGATTTTTCCCACCCGATGACGTCACTCCCTTCCTTTCTCATCTTTCTTTCTCTCTCTCTTTCTCTATCTTGCTTCTTCCTCTCTCACACTCTCTTCCTCCCTCTCTCATCTCTTTCTTTCCTTCTCTCTCTTTCTCTATCTCTCCCCCTCTTGCTGGCGGGCGGCGGGCAGGCGGGCGAGCGGGGGCATCAGCGAGGAAGGCCTAGGGAAGGTTCCTTCGGCCGCCCAGCAGCTGATCTGCTCGGCAGCGCAGCGAGGAGCCGAATCGGGGTTTCCCCTTTGCGTGGGCGGCGAGGAAACCCCGATCTTCGTCTGCTCGCTGCTGTTACACTGCCGAGCAGATCAGCTGCTGGGCGGCCGCAGCAGCAGCGAGCAGACGAAGATCGGGGTTTCCCCGCTGCCCACGCAAAGGGGAAACCACGATCTTCGTCTGCTCGCTGCTGCTGCGCTGCCGAGCAGATCAGCTGCTGGGCAGCCGATGGAACCTTCCCTGGGTCTTCCCCGCCGCCCACGCAAACTCCACCATCTGCGCATGCACGGCCATGAAAAAAGGGCGCTCATGCGCAGATGGTGTTTTTACTTCCGCAACCCTACATCGCGAAAAATCGATTATCGCGAGGTGTCTTGGAACGGAACCCTCGCGATAATCGAGGGATCACTGTACAAGGTTTTCTTGGTTTATAGAAAATGTATAAAGAAAGAAGGAAGCACTTTGGCACAATGGTTAATAAGTTAGAAATATAATTGGTGGTGTACTTTTTGAAGGAACATTAAGGAGGGAATTTAATTAAAAGAAAAGTATGTACCTGAATGACAACATTAGAAAAAAAAACTTTTCCAATTTTTTGATAATTGATATTAGTTACTAACAAAATACCGCATTTTATTCATGGAAAATTAGATGGTACACTGTATTGTTTGAATGTATGTTGAGAGAAAAATTTAAAAAAATTTACAGCCCCCCATTTCTCCTTCCTTCCCTCCCTCCCTCCATCTTCTCCTTTTCTCTCTCTCTATCTCTCTCTTTTGCTTTCTTTCTTTCTCTCTCTCTCACTCACCCTTTCTCTTTCTTTCTCTCTCTCTTTCTTTCTCTCCTTTGCTCTCTCTTTCTCACTCTGTCTCTTACTATTTCTCTTACTCCCTCCCTCCCTTTCTCTCCCCCTCTCTTTCTCCCCTTTCCTCCCTTCCCTCCCTTCCCTCCCTCCTTCCTTCCTCTCCACTTCTCTTTCCCTCCCTCTTTTTCCCTTCTCTTTCCCTTTTCTTTCTTTCTCTCCACTTCTCTCTCTCTTTTCCCTCTTTCACCCTCCCTCTTCTCTCCCTGCGGAGGATTAGCCTGACAAGCCTCCACCCTCCGACCCTGGACTCCCATTCAATCCCCATTCAGAAAACGGAACCGGCTTCCCATTCAATCCCCATTCAGAAAACTGGTGCAAGATTTCCCCACACTTTCCTTGCCGCTCCCTGCCCCAACTCCGATTCCCAGTTTCCGTAGCCGCTAGAGGGAACAGTGGCCAGAAGCAAAGGATGCAGACGCATCCTGTGCTCCTGTCACTCACCCGCGGGCCAGATAAATGGCCTCAGTGGGCTGCATGGATCCCGCGGACCGTAGTTTGGGGACCCCTGCTCTACAGAAACCAAAGCAAAGAAAGGGATGGCACCAGTGGTGAAATCTACTTATCTTCCCTACTGGTTGGGAGGCATGCACTTTGTGCATGCGTGCTTTGTGTTTCATGCATGCTTTGTGTTTTGTGAACGTGCTTTGTGTGTGTGCTTCATCATACACACTTTTCCGCCTTCTGCGCATGCACAGAGGGTTAAAAAGAAAATGGCAATGTCCAGGGGTGGGCAGAGCCTCACATGGCCGCTGCTACAGATTGTCCAAATTACTGGCAGCCGCCATGACTGGTACACCTAAACCGGACCAAACTGGTAGCTGGGTTATGTTATTTATATATGGTTTGGGTGTGTTGTATGGTTTTTAAATAATGGGTTTTAGACTTCTTTTAATGTATTAGATTTGTCACATTGTTCTTATTGTTGTGAGCCGCCCCGAGTCTTCGGAGAGGGGCAGCATACAAATCTAATAAATAATAATTATTATAATTATTATAATTATTATTATTATTATAATTTCACCCCTGGATGGTACAGAGATACAGTCTTTTTGTGCAAAATGTGAGCTCTTTGTGGCTCTGTGAGGTTCCTCTTTGTTGTTGCAGGGGACATATTGTGTGCTTTCACATTATATATTAGTCGGTTCTGTGGCTTTTGCGTTATCGTTGTGCAAAGTGTGATAGTTTGTTTCTGAGCTCTCTGTGACTCTGTGAGGTTCCTGCTTGTTACAGGGGCCATTTTGTGTGAAGTCAGCTGCTTTTGCATTGTGTGTGAGTCAGTTGTGTGGCTTTTGTGTTGTTTGTGTGAACGTTGGTTTTTGAGCTCACCTGGTCACATGACCATGACCACCAAGCCATGCCCACCCAGTCACATGACCACCAAGACACGCCCACCCAGCCACATTTCTTTCTTTCTTTCTTTCTTTCTTTCTTTCTTTCTTTCTTTGTTTATTTGTTTATTTATTTATTTATTTATTTATTATTTATTATTTATTATTTATTATTTATTTATTTATTTATTTATTTATTTATTTATTTATTATTTATTGGGTTTCTATGCCGCCCCTATCCAAAGACTCGAAAACTCCAAAGACATTTACATGCCCCTCAAGCCACGCCCACCAAACCACACCCACAGAACGGGTAGAAGAACTTTTTAGCGTTCACCACTAGATCTATGGGGCCCGACCCAAAGAGAGGCATGAAATCTAGGAGTGAATAAAGGGCAGAGAGAGTTTTGCACACCACGAAGTCTGCCATACAGGCAAGAAGGAAACCCTTTGTGCTGTGGTTCAGGCTTTATTTCAGGGCCAGTAAACAACTCATCTCTCCTTCAAGATGGGATTTTGCCTGTCTTAGGAGTTCATTTCCGAGCCCACTTTGGCCTCTCCAGTCCTGCATTTACACAGAATGATCCGCTGTCATTGTATCAGTTTGGCCTTTATAGCTTTCATTCAACAAGAGTATTAACAGATCCCTGTGGCAGGTGAGTCAATACTTCTTTCCCCCTCACTCTCTTTAATTAACAGACTTGGGTTTAAAAGCGAAGACATCAATAAACGTACAGGGTGAAGAAACGCTTTAGGAAATCTGTTTTCAATTTGACGGAACTACTCCTTGGGGAGGTCTTGATTAACAGGGTGCATTCAAACTAATGATCTAAAAAAAAATGGCCTACAAACAGAGTAATCATTATAGATCTGTCAAATTTGATGGAAAATGGGAGAACGGAATATTCCAGGGCTTTCTTCAAGCTCCCACAGCAGATGGACGGCAAGCTGGGCTTGAGAATGCGAAGAGGGGTCAGATCTGATTAGTAGTTGATTGGCAGGCATCCGGAAACCATGCGGTTTTAAGATCGATTGAGAAGCAAAAGGGAAAAAAAATCCCTATCCTGGAAGAAGAAGGTACCGTATCTTTCAGAGTATAAGATGCCCCAGTGTATAAGATGCACCTTAGTTTTGGGGGAGGAAAACAGGAAGAAAAATAACCTACCTCTGCTTCCCAGCAGCTTGCCTCCCAACAAATAGCACAGATGATATACACTGTTTGGTGTGTATTTCTGTGCATGTGTGCCTGACCCATAGGAATAGCAAATAATCAGAGAAAAGTACAGTGGTACCTCATCATACGAACTTAATTGGTTCCAGGAGGAGGTTCGTAAGGTGAAAAGTTCATAAGATGAAACAATGTTTCCCATAGGAATCAATGTAAAAGCAAATAATGTGTGCAAATCCTTCAGGAAAATCCCAAACTTTAGAAGGGAGGCGAACAGAAGGCAGGGAGGAGCAGCTAAAGGGGGCGGGTGGAAGAAGCAAGGCTAGGCTAAAGGGTGAGTGGGAAGGAAGAAAGGCAAGGGGGCGCCCCTCCCTTTTCTTTCTTCAAAAGACACCGTTTCAGTGCCTTTGCAAGCACGTTGTTCTCTGCAAAATCTTTCCTCCAAGCTGCCCCTCCCTTTTCTTTCTTCAAAAGACACCCTTTCAGTGCCTTTGCAAGCACGTTGTTCTCTGCAAAATCTTTCCTACTCCAAGCGGCCCCTCCCTTTTCTTTCTTCAAAAAAGGGGGGAAAAGAAACCCCTTCATCCCAGCAGCAGCTGCTTGGGTTCGTAAGGTGAAAATAGTTCGGAAGAAGAGGCAAAAAAATCTTAAACACCGGGTTCGTATCTTGAAAAGTTCGTTAGAAGAGGCGTTCGTAAGATGAGGTACCACTGTACATTATTGCAGTATATTCATACCAGAAAGTTTTCTTAAATGTAGTCACAGTAACTCCTTCCAATTATTTAAATAGATCTACTCCAAATATGACTAAGTCAGGGTTTAACTCAGCTGCCTTATCTTAATACTAAACAGGACACTCTTACATTTCACACTATACTTACATAGATACTGTTAAAATTGATGTGGCTTTCTTGAAGTACACAATATTCTCTGCTATTTAAAAGAAGATACAACAACACTGGGCCTCTTCAGATCAAGCATTTATTTTTAAAAGCTTCTTCATTTTGTTAAGTTGTCGAGAACAATAATAAAGCAGTTTTTAATAAATAAGTCTAATAATTTGAACATTCTATAGACATTTATAGTTATTGACTTGTTGCACCCAGTTTCAGCAACTGATTAGCACAAGATAATAAAATCCTTCTTCTGCCTCTCCCTCCCAGCAATTTGCCTCCTTGCAATTTTAGTTTCACTTTCATTTTAGCATGAGGACCTTCCTGCAGCCTCCATCCGCTCCTGGTTAGCAGGCCGATAATCAGTTGCTTGTGCTAATCAGACTCTGGGCTGTTTGCTGAAAGGAGGTAAATTGCTGGGAGGCAGAAGCCAAAGGGTGGGGGGAGGGGCTAAATTCAGTGTATAAAATGCACCCAGGTTTTCACCCTCTTTTGGGGGGTAAAAAGGTGTGTCTTATACTCCAAAAAATATGATGACTTGTCAATAAAAATGCAAAGACATTTCCATGAAGTCACTAGGAATCAAGCTTGATTTGTTGTATTCCATTCCACTCATTTCTTTTACTGAGCTTGTGAGATTGAATCTGGGAGGAGACTTGGGTTCATCCCAGGGGTGGACTACTGCCCAGATGGGGGGAAATGCAGTGGGGTAGCGAAAATGGAGCTCCACCCCAGAGCACCAAATTTGCACTGAAAGATGTTGAAAAGGAGTCCTGCATAAGCCACACCCACAGTGTGGTAGTAAAAAATTTGGTAGCCCTTCACTGCTTCATCCATCATTTGGAACCAAGTTTAATTTAACCAGTTTAGAATGGAATGGAATACTTTATTTGGCTAAGTGTTATTAGGAATTTGTTTCCAGTGCAGAAACACTTGGTGTACATGTAATCATAATAATAACTAGTAATCATAATAATAACAACAATAGGAGGGAGTAGTAAAGAAGGTATGAAGCTTAATAATATTACAGCAATACAACATGGGTAAATATACTTAGACATAACACAGTAGAGTAGAACCTCTGGTCATGCACACTTCTGACTATGACCAAATCGGGTTCCAACCAAAAATTTCACCATTTTTCCCCCACAGCTGATTTCCTGTTTTGCACTATTTTTTTTTTTGTAAGTGCCAAATTTCCAAAATTAGGTTCAGGTCACAACCAAATCAGGTTGCACCCAAAGTTATGATTGTGACAAGAGGTTCTACTGTACTGAGAATTAAGTGTTCATCAGAATGATGGCACAAGGGAAAAATCTGTCCCTGTATCTAGTTATTTTGGCATGCAATGCCTTACAAAGGCATCCCGAGAGGGAGGAATTGGAACAGTTTATGTCCAGGATATGAAGTGTCTTAGCAACTCTGAGCAAGTCCAGAGTTTGTGGCACAAGCTTGCTAAACCATCAGTCATTGTTGATGTATCCCAGAGGCTAAGTTCACATGTCATTTTCAGCCAGAAAGGGCATTAGTCTTACCCGATACGCCTCTTCTTGTAGGGTGGAACTTACCACCAAGACTAGAATGACACAGTCCCTTCAGCCAATGAGGACTGAGTCTGACAAATTGATACCTTTGTCCTCCTATCTCAACTCCCTCTCTTTTGATGAAGGACAATGGTCGGACTCAGCCAAAGTCAACAAATTAGAAGATAATAATATGATGTCCCGAAGGCTATACCAGACCAACTTTGGGTGGGATTGGAGCAGTGATGGGCTGCTGCCGGAACACCTAACTGGGCACAGCTCCATGGCTCTGGAACGCGAGTGCGGGATTGAGTACAATTATGCTTCCTGCATCTGTGCAGGTAGCAAAACAGCACACAGGGATGTGCGTGCAGGCTAAGTTTTTTGCTTTCCCGCATGTGGGAATCTGGATTGGAGGTTAGCTCCATCTTACAAGAAGAGGCGTGTCAGGTAAGACCAATGGCCTTTCTCCATAGTGGGTGGAGCTAACGTCCAAGAATGGGACATACCAAAGCAGTTTGTCCGTTGGGAGGGCTAAGTCTGGCTGGCTTCCCCTGTCTGTGCCACCATACGTTGGACAACCCTGTGACCAAATGCTTCCTCAGCCAATGCGTAAATGTCTATTTTGTAGTGGCGGATAAAACAAGTCCAGAGTTTGTGGAGCAAGCTTGCTAAACCATCAGTCATTGTTGATGTATCCCAGAGGCTAAATTCACATGTAATTTTCAAAGAAAAACAAACAAATCACATGTCTATAATCTATAAATCCAGTCTACTGTACTTTTCCTTATAGAGTTTCCTTCTAGATCAGAGTCCTAGTGTGAGATTAGAATGGCTGTTCCAAGTTCAAAATGGACTGCAAGTGTTGCAAATCTGTTCTGATGCTATCAGAAATATCCCAAACGTGAAATATTGTCAGTATGGTCAGAACAATGCTGGGATACTTTCAGTAAAGCAATAAGAGCTGTTGAAACTACAGTTTGCTCACCTCTGCTTAATAGTAGAATTGCTTATGTGCAATAGAATAGAACAGAACTTTACTATGGCCATAGACCAGCAATAAACAAGAATCATCACTGTTTACAATACAAAGATCGTACTAATAATAATAATAGCATCCATGGTAATAAAATACATGGTCTGAAACAGTTTGGCCCCTGCCCTTGTTTACATGATTGGGGAGCAGATAAATATGTGTGTAGATGTAATTTCTCTAAAAATTGCAAGAGGTATTTGCAAAAAAATGGCACAAGTTGACATCTTGCGTAGCTTCTTGTCTGGTAATGTTGTACTTTTAACTATAGCATTCAAATCATTTGCTAGACCAATTCTGGAATACAGCTAATTTGTCTGGAACTGCATATCAGGCATGAATACAATTGAGAGAGTCCAGAAATATTTCACAAGAAGAGTCCTCTACTCCTCCTCTTGCAACAGAATATTTTATGCCACCAGACTTGAAATTTTGGGCTTAGACAATTTAGAACTACACTTCCTTAGGTCTGGCCCATGTGTAGTACATAAAATTATCTGCTACAATGTCCTACCCGTCAATGACTATTTCAACTTCAAGCACAACAGTACATGAGCTCACAATAGATTAAGGTAAACTGCTCCAAACTCAATTGCAGAAAATACGACTTCTGCAACAGAGTGATCAATGCCTGGAATTCACTACCCGACTCTGTGGTTTCTTCCCCAAACCCCAAAAACTTTAACCTTAGACTGTCTACTGTTGACCTCACCCCATTCCTAAGAGGTATGTAAGAGGCGTGCATAAGTGCACCATCGTGTCTACTATCCCTGTCCCAATGTTCCTGTACTCAAAGCCATCTCATGTATTCATGTCAGAAAAATTCCCCAGACCAAGAGAATAAAAGCTAAAAATCTTTATTAACAACATGATATAAAACATAGAAACATATATCAAACATAACATAACATAAAGAAAGTTTCCGGCATGATCATACAGGATCATACAGGGACCTGGAGAAGTCACGGGAAGAATACCCATGTACCTCTGAAGGTAAAGTACCTAACTGCAAGAATCATGTTATACAGTATAGGGTTTCTGCATCTTGGTTATACCCCTCCTTCCTGTCCATTATTTGTCCATATATGGGGTTGTCTTGCATCCAATTTCATCATAGTTCCTCGGAACTCTCTAGATTAATCCATCAAGTTGTTTTTCCTTTATGAATGTTTCTTGGCCTGGAAAATAGGATTTCTTCATCTCTGATACAGGATGTAAACATGTTTTTCTACTTTTGCATTTTCTGGCAAGGTCCACTGTCCAAAAGGTTGGAAGTTCAGTACTCTAATAAGATGTGTTTTGTATCTATCTAGGCCTTAGATGCCTAGATTCTATAGATAATTCTCACAATCTCCCCTCTTTTAATTTTGTCTAAGAATTGTTATATACTTTTACTGTAATCTTATATAATCTTGATAAAAATAAAAAAAAATAATTTATTATAGCCACCCAGAGTCCCTTGGGGGAGTTGGGCAGCATATAAATTTAATAAATGAATGAATGAATGAATGAATGAATGAATAAATAAATAAATAAATAAATAAATTCTTTAACTGATTTTTTCCATGTGGTCATTGCAGAATTTTGCAACTGCACGTATAGTAGCCGGGTTTGAGTCCCAGAACTTAACTGTCATGCCGTTCTTCTTATGTTTTTTAGGCTCACAACAGGAACTTGTTGTCCATTGATTTTGACCACTTAACAAGAACAGGGAAGATCTACGATGACCATCGCAAATTCACTCTTCGGATCCTCTATGACCAGTCGGGCCGTCCAATTCTTTGGTCACCCATGAATAAATACAATGAAGTGAACATCACGTACTCCCATTCTGGATTAGTAACATACATCCAGAGAGGAACGTGGACTGAAAAAATGGAGTATGATCCAAATGGAAAGATTATCTCCAGAACGTGGGCGGATGGAAAAATATGGAGCTACACCTACCTAGAAAAGGTTATTAATTGTTGTAAGAATGAGAATGGAATGAGATCATTTTTGGGTGTTGATTAAATCAAATGGTGGGGTTGTTCACTCTTTTTAGTATGTATTAGAGATGCTATTCAGCCAGTTTGCATGAACCGCTGGTGGAAATTTGCCCAAGGTCGGCGAACTGGTCCCCCAATTGCCACTTGCTCACCCTGCCCACCACGTTCATCGCCATCATGTTATTCACGTACAGGCATCCCATTGCCTTGCAAGTCCAATGGGATGCACGTGTTGAAGGACATTACGATAGCCCAGCCAGCAGCAGCTTTTTCTGCGACCTCCAGTATTTTTCAGTGGCCTGCGGCTCCAACTGTTCTGAATCTTTTGACTATATCCATTCTATGAATAATCCATCGATATCCTGTAATCTCCACGATGACGTTCTCCCACATTCTCCTGGAAATAGGATCACCCTGAGATCTCTTGGTATATTAATTGAAATGTCTTACTTTGGTCTAGTTCCTGATTGATTGATTGATTGATTGATTGGATTGGATTGGATTGGATTTGTATGCCGCCCCTCTCTGAAGACTTGGGGCGGCTCACAACAACAAAACAGTACAAACCCAATAGTTAAAAACAATTTAAAACCCTTAATGTAAAAAAACAATCATACATCTCAGACAAACCATACGTAAAACGGAAACGGCCCGGGGGAATCAATTTCCCCATGCCCGACGACAGAGGTGGGTTTTAAGGAGTTTGCGAAAGGCGAGGAGGGTGGGGGCAATCCTAATCTCTGGGGGGAGTTGGTTCCAGAGGGTTGGGGCCGCCAAAGAGAAGGTTCTTCCCCTGGGTCCCGCCAGACGACATTGTTTTGTCGACGGGACCCAGAGAAGGCCAACTCTGTGGGACCTAACTGGTCACTGGGATTTGTGCAGCAGAAGGCGGTCCCGGAGATATTCTGCTCCGATGCCATGAAGGGCTTTATAGGTCATAACCGACACTTTGAATTTAACTTATCCTCTCTACCTTTTCTTAAAAAATAAATTTGTGTGCCTTATTATTTATTTATTTATTAGATTTGTATGCCGCCCCTCTCCGAAGACTCGGGGTGGCTCACAACAATAATAGAAACTATATAACAGTGAAACAAATCTAATATTAAAAATAAAACATATATAAAACCCCAGCAATTAAAACCATACAACACATACATACCAAACATAAGATATAAAAGCCTGGGGGAGGGTATCTCAGTTCCCCCATGCCTGGCGATATAGCTGGGTCTTGAGTAATTTGTGAAAGACGAGGGTGGGGGCCGTTCTAATCTCTGGGGGGAGTTGATTCCAGAGGGCCGGGGCCGCCACAGAGAAGGCTCTTCCCCTGGGGCCCGCCAAACAACATTGTTTGGTCGACGGGACCTGGAGAAGACCAACTCTGTGGGACCTTATCGGGCTTCTTGAAGCAAATGCCCCTGGCTGAAACGGTGATTGCAGTTTAGGTATCCCGATTTATGTATCCCACCAGGGTCCCTGGAAAGGCTCATTTCCTAACATTTTGGTTTCTCTTTCTTTCAGTCTGTCATGCTTCTTTTACATAGTCAGCGCCGCTACATCTTTGAACATGACCAGTCGGATTACCTGCTGTCCGTCACCATGCCAAGTATGGTCCGGCACAGTTTTCAAACCATGCTCTCTGTTGGTTACTATCGAAATCTTTACTCTCCGCCTGACAGCAGTGCCTCCTTTGTCCAGGATTTTTCCAAAGAAGGACGGCTCTTGCAAACTTTCTATCCGGGAACGGGACGGCGAGTTCTCTACCAATATACACCGCAGTCCAAGCTCTCTGAGATCCTTTACGATACCACGCAGGTCTCCTTTACTTATGAAGAATCATCTGGCGTTATTAAAACCATACATTTGATGCATGATGGATTTATTTGCACCATCAGATACAGGCAAACAGGTGGGTTAAGATTACCATATTTTTTGGTTTGGGGGTGTTCTGCCTAATTGGGCTCAGGCAATGCGTAACAGTCCAAGGAAAAGAAACCAAACACACACATGCTCTTCTAATCAGCAAACTTGTATTAAACAAACAAAAAAGGGTTACTCAAAACAGTCCTTAGTGTCAGGAAACCATGATAGTGCAAGGCTTACTTCAGCCGCATACAAAAGCACAGGAAAAAGCAAACAAAGACAACCTGGAATGAGCCAAGACATTTCAGGAGTCCTTTTGAATCTTTGGAGCAAACAGCAAGTCCCAGAGGTTTCACCTCCCACGTGTCTGAAAAAGCCGGGTTGAAAACTCCAAAGGCACAGAACAGAAACTTCAGAGCACGAACCACAAAATAACACAGATAAACAGCCACAGTTTGCCTTGTGCCTCTGTTCCCTTTTATACCTTTAGCCCTCATTTAGGGAACCAAACCCAGCCCTCAGTATAAGAACCACACCCAACCCAGGTGCTACTCTGATGACTTGTAATAATCCTTCAATTGATCCCTCCTTTGCATCGCTCTTCTGCTATGCAGGTCTATGAGTTGTTCTGCAGAGGAATCCAAGGACGAAAGACTGTCTGAGGGACTGCATGCCAAATCCCCTGGGCTGTCTGCTGAGTCCTGCGAACCAATGGCCTCATCCTCCTGGCTGTCTGCCACGTCTTCCTGGCTGTCAGCCAGGCTTTCGCACTCACTTTGTGATGCATCTCTCCCATCTGTGGGAGCAACGGCTGGCCCAGGCCCAAACACAACAGGGGGAAAGAAAATAGAGGGGGGGGGGAATCGACCTAATAAAATGATGTGGTATTCATCTGGCTAGCATCCTGAGTCTGGACAGCTTCACCACATCATTGTATTCCCTAGTTAGGGCTGGGGGGGAAAAACCTTTTTCAGAGGGAATAGCAATGAAAACAAGCCTGCACAGATTTAGGGCTGGGAAAAAACTTTGGAGGAGCAATGAAAAAATCCTGCAAGCCAGGAAGATCATTAGCACCTTGTTAGGGCTTGTTCTGTCTGGGTCACTCCAGAAGCTATGACCAACCCAAAAAGATAAGCCAAACACACCGGTAGAATTCACACACAGTTTTATAATGAGAAAGAGAAAAATAACCAACAGAAAATGTCCTTACAAGTCAGGAAACACTGGAACTCCAAACAGATACACAGAGGCAATTGTCCATACAAAAACACAGGATTCTTGATGCCAAGACGAGGCTGTAGATAACAGACATACACCTCCCACGGGTCTTCAAGACTGCTGGGCCACGAGCCAGGAACAGAAACGCTGAGAGACAACGCAGAATGCAGCAATTCCACTCAGATAACACTCCACACTGTTACAAGAGTTTGCCTGCCTTATAAACCCTTCCCTGCTAATGAGGACCACGCCCAAGCCCTGGTGTTCCTTATTCAATGCTGATAATATCTCTTCAGTTGCTGCCTCCTTTGATCTATGCGTCTCTGTCGCATATCAATGACAGCTTGTGCGTCATCATCCAATGACTCTAGAGACTCCAAGCTACTTGCTGAAGAGAGCCCCTCCCCAGGGCTCCCAGGCCCCTCTTCCTCGTCACATTCCTCTTCGCTCTCATCCTCCCCCGGGCATGGAGCCAGCAGAGACGCAGCTGGTCTTTCATCTGCCTCAGGCTGAACCACAACAGGGCTGAGAAAAAAAGGTTAGAAAAAGTTATCTTCTGAGTATAAGACACACCCAAATTTTCAGCCTCTTTTAGGGGAGGAAAGGTACGTCTTATACTCTGAAAAATATGGTAGGTTCCTAAGTTTCACCTATCCTTGGCAACTTTTCACAATTCTCATGAAGACCTGCTATCCTACGGTTCAACTTTTCTTTTATACAAAGACACTATTTTTAAAGCAACACTTTAAAAAAAACCCTCTTGGATAAATCTGTTCTGGATTCCAGAAGGAATATAATTTATTCATTAAATCTTTTGTTTTATTCTCAAATCTTTTTATTTGAGTGACTAAATAAACAACTAATGTAGCAATAGCCTCTAGTGACTATAGTCCCTCTTGTCTTCGGGTTTGCTAGATCTTTGGAGAACCACCTAAATAAATTTATGTTGTAATGGAACAACATTGGAAAATTATATTAAGGCAATATTAGATTTAAAAGGATGCATGCTTTTAATTTTTATTGTAGCAGTGTCCAAGTATTTCAGAATTAAAACTCCAAATTAAAAATTGATACTAGAATTCTATATGGTTGGAAGATGGTTTAGGATATCTGCTGCAATGAATACCCGGCTATTTCACAAACCTATAAGTTATGCAATAATGGCATCCATCAAATTTGGTATAGATTTATTTGAGTAAGATTCAGTTTAAACTAAAGCTCCAGATAACCATTACTCTATAAATTGATCCTTTTCAAATTATATTAATTTTTTTAACATGGATATATCTCATAGAGCTTTAAGTGAGAATGCCAAATATCCCAGAAACCTCATGAGATTTCAGGGTTTTTAAGTATATTTTGTAGACTTATTTGTTTGCTGAGCCAATGGAAGAGAATATTTACAGATACAAATTAACAGTCATCTTCGGGTTTGCCAGATCTTTGGAGAACCACCTAAATAAATTTATGTTGTAATGGAACAACATTGGAAAATTATATTGAGGCAATATTAGATTTTAAAAGATGCATGCTTTTAATTTTTATTATAGCAGTGTCCAAGTATTTCAGGATTAAAGCTCCAAGTTAAAAATTGATATTAGAATTCTATATGGTTGGAAGATGGTTTAGGATATCTGTTGCAGTGAATATCCGACTATTTCACAAACCTATAAATTATGCAATAATGGCATCCATCAAATTTGGTATAGATTTATTTGAGTAAGATTCAGTTTAAACTATATAATTTTAAAACTAAGATACCTTTAAAAAGGAAAAAGAAGATGAAAGTTATGCTAGTCTATTGGATAAAATATGCTAGTATTTGCCTCTTGGTAGCACAATCATTTTATATAGTATCACTAAGAAATGCTTTCAAGCATATATGTAATATATATTAGCTCTAACTATAGTTAATAATTAAATTTAAGTAATTATTCCAAAATGCATTGTGTCATAACCTGACAAAGGTGCCCACTCCCCACAACTTTTAAATGGTCTGAAGCATTTGAAAGCTTCCTCACAATTGTTTATTTATTTTATTTATTTATTCATTTGTCCAATACACAAATACATAGGAAGAAAAATAGACATGTAGTAATATATATAAGGGTAAAGTGAACTTAGAGGAGAGGATATATGAAAGAAAGAAAATATATATGATAAGTGAGAGAAAGGAAAGACAATTGGACAGGGGACGAACGGCACACCAGTGCACTTATGTACGCCCCTTACTGGCCTCTTAGGAACCTGGAGAGGTCAATCGTGGAGAGTCTAAGGGAGAAATGTTGGGGGTTAGGGGTTGACACAATTGAGTCCGGCAATGAGCTCCACGCTTCGATAACTCTATTGTTGAAATCATATTTTTTACAGTCAAGTTTGCAGCGGTTCGTATTAAGTTTGAATCTGTTGCGTGCTCTTGTGTTGTTGCGGTTGAAGCTGAAGTAGTCATTGTGTGGGCTTTTAATTAGGCATAATAAAGATACATCTTTATGATAATTTTTGAGAACTTTTTTCTCCTAATGGATTGCCCTGGTTGTTAACTTGTTGGTTACCTAAATTGATGTGTCTACCGCAGCATTCTTGGGCACATTTCTCTTCTTAACTCTCCATTTTACCTTTCATCTATAGGACCACTAATTGGCCGGCAGATATTCAGATTCAGTGAAGAAGGTCTGGTGAATGCCAGATTTGATTACAGCTACAACAACTTTCGGGTGACCAGCATGCAAGCAATGATCAATGAAACTCCACTCCCTATCGATCTGTATCGCTACGTAGACGTATCTGGGAAAACAGAACAATTTGGGAAATTCAGCGTCATCAATTATGACTTAAATCAAGTTATCACCACCACCATGATGAAGCACACCAAAATTTTCAGTGCCAATGGCCAAGTGATAGAAGTGCAGTATGAAATTCTGAAATTCATTGCCTACTGGATGACCATTCAATACGACAACATGGGGCGTATGGTGATTTGTGACATCCGAGTAGGAGTCAACGCCAACATCACAAGGTACTTTTATGAATACGACGCCGATGGGCAACTCCAGACTGTCTCTGTGAACGACAAGACTCAGTGGCGCTACAGCTATGACCTCAATGGAAATATCAACTTACTCAGCCATGGGAACAGTGCGCGGCTCATTCCTTTGAGGTACGACCTTCGAGACCGCATCACAAGGCTAGGAGATCTTCAATACAAGGTGGATGAAGATGGCTTCCTTAAACAAAGAGGGAACGACATTTTTGAGTACAGCTCCAATGGCTTCCTGACAAGAGCTTACAACAGGGTTTCAGGTTGGACTGTCCAGTTTTGCTATGACGGCTTGGGACGACGAGTAGCCGGCAAGTCAAATCTAGGTCAACACTTACAGTTCTTCTACGCAGATCTCTCCAATCCAGTAAGAATTACTCACTTGTACAATCACAGCAGTTCAGAAATCACATCCCTTTATTATGATCTGCAAGGTCACTTGATAGCTATGGAGTTAAGCAGTGGCGAAGAGTATTATGTGGCCTGTGACAACACAGGGACGCCCTTAGCGGTCTTCAGCAGCCGAGGGCAAGTGATCAAAGAAATCCTGTATACGCCTTACGGTGAGATCTATCAGGACACCAACCCAGATTTTGAAGTCGTTATTGGTTTTCATGGAGGGCTATATAGTTCTTTGACTAAATTGGTGCACTTGGGGCAAAGGGATTATGATGTCATTGCCGGACGTTGGACAAGCCCAAACCATCGCATCTGGGAAGAGCTGAAGAATGTCCCCAAACCATTTAACCTGTATGCATTTGAAAATAATTATCCAGCTGGCCAAATACAAGATGTGGCTAAATATACTACAGGTAAGATATGTCTTAATTTTCTGGCTATTCATTTGGTTAAACTGAGGCTAGCGAATATCATGGTAGGATTCTGCAGATTGTCTATGGAGAGTGTCAATCATCCAAGAAGCTTTCTGCATGAGATGCGAAACATCTTCAGCGAAAAACCATAAAGTCCAGTTGCCCTTTGAGAATGTACCTTTGGGATTTCTGTACACTGATCTAAGTGGACTTTCACTGAATCTTTTTGTTTCATATGTATTTCACTTTTTCCCTGAAGGAGAACTCATCAATTATCCATCCGGTTCTCATATGATAGTCATATGCACTAGGTTAGACGGGAAGAATGTTCCATGATCAATTTTATTTGGACCACACTAGGAATACCTCTTCCAGTTTTGGTCACCACCATAAAGAAGTTGAGACCCTGGAAAGAGTCTCTTTAAGCTCCAGATAACCATTACTCAATAAATTCATCCTTTTCAAATTATATTAATTTTTTTAACATGGATATATCTCATAGAGCTTCAAGTGAGAATGCCAAATATCCCAGAAACCTCATGAGATTTGAGGGTTTTTAAGTATATTTTATAGACTTATGTGTTTGCTGAGCCAATGGAAGAGAATATTTACAGATACAGATTAACAGAGTTGGAAGGGACCTCAGAGGTCATCTAGTCCAACTCCACACCAAAGCAGGTGACCCTACACCATTTCAGCCAGCCATGGAATTTTGGGGGTTGAAGTCCACAAGTTTTAATGGCCAAGGTTGGAGACCCTGTCTGTAAATCTTATTAATTTTGGTTAGTGCTGATCATTCAAGGAGAGTATGGGTTATTTCAGCAGGGATGGGAGTGAAATTAATTTGAAGATTTTTACAAGTGTTGAGAAATCCCGCCACTTCCTTTCCTCTTCAGAAGGAGCCGAAACAGAAAGTACGTAGCATTGTGGTTTTCCAACTAAGATGCAATCTTTCTTTTCTGCCGAAACCCTCCTGCAGCACAACAGTCAGAGTCACCAGGCTAATTATTTAGAAGTAATGAGCCCAGAAGAAGAAGAAGAAGAAGGAATATGGGAACAAATGTACCTGCACTTTCTTAAAAGTTTAAATAGTCTGATGTCTTGCTATAATTTATAAATATTTTGTCAATGTTGCATAATTTAAAGAGGCAAGCAAAGGAAGAACAAAGAGGCACGCAAAGGAACCACTGATTAGGTAGTTATGCCCCAGATGCCTGATGGACCCTGAGGGCTTTCAAAGGGCGCTTGGGGTTATTCCAGATACACTTGTCCACAGTTCAATGAAGTCTCTTGCTGTGGCCATTAGAGAACCATTTTTCGGCTGTGGCGAGGGGGGCGTTTGTCCAGGTTCACCTGGTGCAACAGTTGCAGCCCTACCTGGACCGGGAGTCATTGCTCACAGTCACTCATGCCCTCATCACCTCGAGGTTCAACTACTGTAACGCTCTCTACATGGGGCTACCTTTGAAAAGTGTTCGGAAACTTCAGATCGTGCAGAATGCGAGAGCAATCATGGGCTTTCCTAAATACGCCCATGTCACACCAACACTCAGCAGTCTGCCTTGGTTGCCAATCAGTTTCTGGTCAAAATTCAAAGTGTTGGTTAAGCCCTTTATGGCATCGGACCAGAATTCCTTAGGGACCTTCTCTTGCCGCACGAATCCCAGCGACCGATTAGATCCCACAGAGTTGGCCGTCTATACCAATTGAACTCTTCTTGGTTTCCTTGACAGATATCGGAAGTTGGCTTGAACTGTTTGGATTTCAACTTCACAATGTGCTTCCTGGGTTCCCAAAGCCAGAGATGGACACTATGGACACAACCTATGAGCTTTTGCAGCTTCAAACCAAGACCCAAGAGTGGGATCCTGGAAAGGTAGGTCAAATGCTTTTTAGATTTTTGTTCACCAACTTTACATAAACATCCAGACATATGCCATAATAGATGCATTTTAAAATCTCAGTCCCCTTTTAAATTTTAAATTTCTTGTTTTTATTATTTATTTATTTACTTACTTACATAGTTCCCTCTAAGCTGAGCAGTGAGCAATCGCTCACTTAAAAATCATCATCAACTCAGAGTTTTCCAAACCTGCCCAGAAGCCGAGAGGGAAAGAGTGAGAGGGAAGGAGAGAGAGAGGAAGAGAGGAAGAGAGGGAAACAGATAGAAAAAAGAGAGGAAGGAAAAGAGAAAGAAAAAGAATGGGAGTAAGAAAGAGAGAAAGAAAATCAAAATCTAGTTTGAAACTAGCTCAACTATTTAAGTGGCATTTTGATATTGATAGAGTTGCCCTATTATGAGCTCACTGTTATAGACACACAGTACAGTATTTTATTTTGAAATTCTTTGAGGCAAAACAGGGTGGGTTTTTTATTTGTTTGTTTGTTTGTTTGTATTTTTGTTTGTTTGTTTATTTATTTATTTATTTATTTATTTATTATTTCTGTGCCACCCAGTCTTGAAGGGACTGCCGCTCAGACACTATACTTTTCTGCCCACCCCCCAAAAAAATTAGAGGGAACACTGCTTACTTACTTGATTGATTGATTGATTGATTGATTGATTGATTGATTGATTTCTATGCTGCCTTTTTCCTCTGACTCAGGGTGGCTCACAACAGATTTTTACCGACCTTGGAAGGATGGAAGGCTGAATCAATCTTGAGCTGGTTAGGATTGAACTGCTGGCAGTTCAACATATGAATTTACATTTCCTAATTTTTGTTCTGCCTGACTGGCTCGGCAATGCGTAATAGTCCAAGGAAAAGAAATCAAACACACACGTGCTCTGCTGATCAGCAAACTTGTATTAGAGAAACAAAAATGGCTTACTCAAAAAACAGTTCTTAATGTCCGAACACAATGCAAGGCTTACTTCAGCTGCATACAAAAAACACAGGGAAAAACAAACAAAGACAACCTGGAATGAGCAAAGACATTTCAGGAGTCCTTTTGAATCTTTGAAGCAAACAGCAAGTCCCAGAGTTTTCACCTCCCACTTGTCTGAAAAAGCTGGGTTGAAAACTCCAACGGCAAAGAAACTTCGAAGCAGGAACCACAAAACAACACAGATAAACAGCCACAGTTTGCCTTGGCCCTTGTTCCCTTTTGTCCCTTTAGCCCTCATTAAGGGAACCACACCCAGCCCAGGTGCTCCTATAATGATTTGTAATACTCCTTAAAGCGATCCCTTCTTTGCATAGCTCTTTGGTTACGTAGATCAATATATTGATCTGCAGAAGAACTCAGAGAGGAAAGACTGTCTGAGGGACTGCAGGCCAAATCCCCTGGGCTGTCTGCTGAATCCTGCGTCCCAGTGGCCTCGTCCTCCTGGCTGTCTGCCACTTCTTCCTGGCTGTCTGCCACATCTTCCTGGCTGTCAGCCAGGCATTCACATTCACTTTGTGCCGCGTCTCTCCCATCTGTGGGAGCAACGGCTGGCCCAGGCCCAAACACAAACAATTTTAAAAATAAAAATAAAAAAAAGAACTTCTGGCAGTGGGCAGAATTAGCCTGCAATACTGCATTTTAACCATTGAGAAGGAAGAAAGGAAGGGCAAGAGCAATAGCAGCAGCACTCCACAGTGCTTTACATCCCTCTCTAAGCAGTTTATAGAGTCAGCATATTGCCCCCCAACAATCTGGGTCCTCATTTTCCCAACCTTAGGAGGATTGAACCTTGAGCTGCTCAGGACTGAACTGCCAAACTGCTGGCAATCGGCAGAATTAGCCTGCAATACTGAATTCTAGCCACCGTGCCACTACGGCTCTAGATGTAGGAGAGAACCAAGCTGAGCTCGAGAAAGGGGTCAAATATGCCATCAATCCCCTCACAGCCACAAGAGATCTAAGTCCAGCCCACTTGAATTCCTTCTTTACCATCAATCTCCTTTTGGCTGTCAGTAGTTCAGATTCTTGTAGAGAGCTTAATCTTGCAATAAAAATGTATGCCCATTTGAACGGCCTGTTTCTCCTGATCTCCCTGGTGCTTGATTAGGGATGGAAGTATGCAAAGATTCTGTAAATATAGTGTGTGGAATCCAGCAGGGCACTGCTTACCTTCTGTTCTGTCTGGGTGCCCCCAGACTTCAACACCAACTGGAAAAAACAGCCAGACACGCTGGTACAAACAAAGGCACTTTATAGTTTGAAAAATAAACACAGAGAAAAACCTGTTCTTTCCAACAGGCAGGCTATGAGACTTCCCAGCAGAATCCTGACGGCCAGACAATACAGCAGACTTCTTGCTGGCACACCCACCACTGTAGAGAATAAGACCCACACCTTTTCCCCCCAAGGTTTCAGTATTCAAAGTCACAAACCAGAATTCCAAGACGCCAAAGATCACAGCCAGGTCCCAGGACTCCCAAAGATAATACTCCACAAGCCAGGAAGGGTGGGTCTGCCTTTTCAGCCTTTCCAGAGAGCACCACACCCAAACCCAGCTGTTGCCTCTTTAGTGCTGAAAGTACCTGGCTAATTGTCCCCTTCGTTGTGTTGCTCTTCTCTGCCGGAGATCGATTATTGCTTGTGCATTTTCATCTAAGGAATCCAGGCTGCTTGCTGGGGAGAGCTCCCTCTCGGGGGACTCTGGCTGTCCTCCCTCTCCCTCAGCCTGAGATTCCTCCTCCCCGTCTGTCTGAACCTCCTGTTCCTCATCCTCCCCCTCTGAGCAGGAAGCCGGCAGAGGATCAGCCGTTCCCTGAGGGGCCTCAGACGGAATCACAACACCTTCCTTCCTTTATTATTATTATTATTATTATGTCAATGCAACACAGCAAACGAGATCACTATGCTGGATTTTGTATTTCATCACCAGTCGAGCACTTCCCAAGCACCTAGGACTACGTGATGTAGCGGCGAATTATGTTTGCCGATCCCAGTAAAGCAGCCTTTTGCAATTGACAGGTGGAGATTTTGTCAATTCTGATGGTTTTCAAATGTCCGCTGAGATCCTTTGGCACTGCACCCAGCGTGCCAAATACCACTGGGACCACTTTCACTGGCTTATGCCAGAGTCGATTTTTAGATCTTTGTATTTCACTAATTTCTCTAGCTGCTTCTCCTCAATTCTGCTGTCTCCTGGGATTGCGATGTCGATGATCCATACTTTCTTTTTCTCCACCATCAGAATGTCTGGTGTGTTATGCTTCAGAATTCGGTCAGTCTGAAGTCGGAAGTCCCACAGTAGTTTTGCTTGCTCATTTTTGACCACTTTTTCGGGCTTATGATCCCACCAGTTCTTTGCCACTGGTAAATGGTAGTTCTAGCACAAGTTCCAGTGGATCATCTGTTTTATTTTTATTTATATTATTATTATTATTATTATTATTATTATTATTATTATTATTATTATTATGTCAATACAACACAGCAAACGAGATCACTATGCTGGATTTCGTATTTCATCACCAGTCGGGTGCTTCCCAAGCACATAGGACTGCGTGTTGTAGTGGCGAATTATGTGTGCCGATCCCAGTAAAGCGGCCTTTTGCAATTGACAGATGGAGATTTTGTCAATTCTGATGGTTTTCAAATGTCCGCTGAGATCCTTTACCACTGGGACCACTTTCCCTGGCTTATGCCAGAGTCGTTGCAGCTCGATTTTTAGATCTTCGTATTTCACTTCTCCTCAATTCTGCTGTCCCCTGGGATTGCGATGTCGATGATCCATACTTTCTTTTTCTCCACAATCAGGATGTCTGGTGTGTTATGCTTCAGAATTCGGTCAGTCTGAAGTCGGAAGTCCCACAGTAGTTTTGCTTGCTCATTTTCGACCACTTTTTCAGGCTTATGATCCCACCAGTTCTTTGCCACTGGTAAATGGTAGTTCCGGCACAAGTTCCAGTGGATCATCTGTTTTTTTATTATTATTATTATTATTATTATTATTATTATTATTATTATTATCATCATCATCATCATCATTTATTCAATTTGTATCCCGCCCTTCTCCAAAGACTCAGGGTGGCTCACAAGATGCAAGATACCTTCATCCCTCCCTCCCTCCCTCCCACTCTCCCTCCCGCCTTCCCTTTATAGCCTAACAGCACAACCAGTAGTAGGTTCTAAAACCCATTGCTGCCAGTTCTGCATGCTCAGAACGGTCCTGGGTAGGTGGGCGGAGCCTCCCACTGGCGCCATTACCAGTTCACAGAACTGGGCTGAACCGGGAGCTGAGCACAACCTCCTGAAGATAGTCCCAGTGCTCAGAGACACAATATGTGCCTTGTAATCTGTAAGAAATCTAACACATTACATTGCTTTTTGGTTATGAAGAATTATTTTGTAAGCCCACTTCTTCTACCCTGAAATACAGGAGGCCAAAGATTGCCTTGAGTGACAGTGGGGCATTTAAAAACATTTGAATGACATTCATAGCAAACAAACCTTAAACCAGAAATGGCCAACATCTGTAACCTGTGCTCATTCTCAAGCACAGCTCCACTAAAATTTACCATTTTTGCATTATTTGCAGGAAATCATTCTCCTCCATTGTACAAAATGTAAAGTAAGTGCAGACCAAAGGTTTCTATATCCAGTCCATAAAGTGACCGAGGGGCACATTTTAAGATCAGTTGCTCAGTTCTGGAAACTCACAAATATGTGTCAAAGAGCAGACATCTGGAAATGAGGCTTCCAGCGCAATTTTGTTTTCTCATTTCATCACTCTTGCATAATGTGCATCCACATCCACTCTCAAACTATTAGTCTTGACAACTTCCCTGTACCAGTGTTTGGAAATTTCCACACGGTGTCACAGTGTATTCAATGAAAAGTTTGTATTGTATTGTGTTGCTCTAATAAACTACACTCACTTTTCATATTGTCTTCTTTCCTTCCTTCCTTCCTTCCTTCCTTTTCACTCTATCATTCCTTCCTTCCATCCATCCTTTCTCCCTCAATTCCCTCCCTCCCTGCCCTTCTTTCCTTTCCTTTCCTCTATCCTTCCTTGCTTCCTTTTCATCTTTTTTCTCTTTCCTTCCTTCCCTTCCTTCCACCCGTCCTTCCTTCCTTTCCTCCATCCCTCCCTCTCCTCCCTCCCTCCCGTCCTTCCTTCCTTTCCTCCATCCCTCCCTCTCCTTCCTTTCTTCCTTCCTTCCTTTCCTCCATCCCTCCATCCCTCCCTCTCCTTCCTTTCTTCCTTTCTTCCTTCCTTTCCTCCATCCCTCCCTCTCCTTCCTTTCTTCCTTCCTCCCTCTCCTTCCTTCCCTTTCCTTTTCACTCTATCCTTCCTTCCATTCATCCTTCCTCCCTCATTTTCCTCCCTGCCCTTCTTTCCTTTCCTGTCCCTTCTTGCTTCCTTTTCATCTTTTTACTCTTTCCTTCCTTTCCTTCCTTCCACCCACCTTTTCTTTCTTCCTTCCCTCCCTCCCATCCTTCCTTCCTTTCCTCCATCCCTCCCTCTCCTTCCTTCCTTCCTGCCTTCCTTCCCAGACTGTCCTTGGCATTCAGTGTGAACTACAGAAACAACTCCGGAACTTCATTTCCTTGGACCAGCTTCCCATGACCCCCAAATACAGTGATGGCCGATGTACAGAGCGGGCAAGACAACCCCAATTTGCTGCAGTTCCTTCAGTCTTTGGGAAGGGCATCAAATTCGCTATTAAAGATGGGCAGGTAACAGCAGACATTATCGGCGTAGCCATTGAGGATAGCCGGCGCATCGCTGCCATCCTCAATGGTGCCCATTACCTGGAGAACCTCCATTTCACCATTGATGGACGAGACACGCACTACTTCATCAAACTGGGGTCTTTGGAAGAAGACCTCTCTCTCATAGGCAACACCGGGGGGCGGCGGATCTTGGAGAACGGGGTCAATGTCACAGTGTCACAAATGACTTCGGTCATCAACGGGAGGACAAGACGATTTGCAGACATCCAACTCCAACATGGGTTTTTGTGCTTTAACGTTCGATATGGGACGACCATCGAAGAGGAAAAGAACCACGTCTTGGAGATCGCCCGGCAAAGAGCTGTGCTGCAAGCTTGGACTAAGGAACAAAAGCGACTGCAAGACGGTGAAGAAGGTACAAGGGCTTGGACAGAGGGGGAGAAGCAGCAGCTTTTGAGCACTGGGAAAGTGCAGGGTTATGATGGATATTTTGTCTTATCTGTGGAGCAGTATCTAGAACTTGCAGACAGTGCCAACAATATTCACTTTATGAGACAGAGTGAAATAGGCAGAAGGTAACAGACCTACAAGCAACATGTTTCCTGCCTTCACATCACCAAAGACTGCCTGTTTTTAAATGAAGATGTTAAGTAACAGTTTATTGTATTGGTTTTTCTAGAGCAGAACTCTGTGCATATATAAATATAGAGGGGGAAAGAAACATATCCTACTGCCTTTAAATGTGACAGAAGATGGTATTTTAATATAGTTTGTTTAAATGCTTTGGGAGGTGGCAATGGTTCTTCGTTCTAAGGCGGTTATATTCAGTGTTTGGATGCAGCATTCTCAGTGTTGAACGTCAATCAGAGAGAATCCTGATGGACAAAATATTTAATATACTATCTCCTTTCCCTTCCTCAGAATAGCTTTTTGGTTACTTAGCTTGCCCACAACATGTAAAAAAGGTTGGAACCAATGCCATGAATTGCTTGGTTTTGCTCATGACCCCTCTCGAAACTATCTTTGCAGACTACACTTTGGATATATCAGACATACATACATACATACATACATACATACATACATACATACATACATACATACATACGAACCATTTTGCCACAAGCTGTTGAGTCAATTTGAAAATAAACCAAATTTTAGTTGTTGCCTTATGAGAAAAGATTAAAAGGAATTCTGCTTAGAATTCTGATGTAAAAAAATAAAAAGAAGTTGTGTTGGTTCTGAATTTGTGAACAGAATGGACACTAGCTAAGGATGAAGGCCAATTACCAGGATTTTCCCTTTTTCAGGAAGAAATAAATTTAAATAAAAAGAGCACTTGGATAGAAAGGCAGGTTGCATTTTCTTTAGTAACTTTGTGATGCAGCCAATATACCATCTCTGTCAGGTGTCTCCAACCTTGGCAACAGAATTGAAGTTGAAGTCCACAAGTCTTAAAAGTTGTCATGGGTTAGAGACTCCTGATGTATGTTATTCAATAATTACAAATTCTAGGAAGTGTGGTGCTAGTAGAGGTTTCTATTCTAGTGCTTCCTGGAATGACCAGGCAACCACACCTATTTTGTGGTTGCGTGTCTAGTGAGAATTAGCCACAATTGGTTGGCTGCACAGAAAGCAGATATGAGTGTCAATTTTCTTTTTAAAAAATGTTGCAAACAAGATTAACAGAATCTCTTACCCTCCTCATAAAGTTCCAAAAGGAAAATGCCAGCTCCCTCCATCTACAAGTTTGGTCAATGTCATTCTGTGGATCTTCAATTAAAAAATAAAATCAGACCAGAAATTTGCTAATCTATCCCTAAAATGGAGCCAATTTCCATTGGACCACTAGCCCCCTTTTTAAATAGCTCTAGTTTCATGATAGGGGCATTTAAAATATGAAGTCAAGATTATAGAAATTGAAGAATTTCTAATGATCGGGCTGTCAGACATAATACTTTGTATATATTAAATGGAAAAGCATTTCCATTTAAGAAAACCAGGGAAAGTTTGTTTAACATTTTTATTGCAAGCTTGCAAGAAATGGAATAGCAGTTGTGCTGTCTTTACCGCCTGGGTGGTTAGCCAGAGTACCGATTGCAATACTTCTGTAAAACACAGCCTTCAAAACATTTGCACTTACATCTCATTTTGAGTTCTCTAAAATGAGATTTTCCCCCAGTTTCAAATGCATGTCACAAGTAGGACAAATATTTGCTCATGAAGAATTTGGGATCATGAGAACAAGACACCAATTGCTAATTGAAAGCATCGCTTTGGTAAATTCCATAAACGCTAAGGAATTTATTGTATTGTAATCTTTTATTATCTAATGGACTCTATTGATAAGCATTCTAGCCAGAGACAGCTGCTCCCTAGATCTTAAAAACATTGTGCCATGATCTGTTCCTTGAATCCATGATAAGACAGTTATATCTCATTTTGAGATTTCCAAAATGGGATTGATAAGGTTAGATGGAGAAGCATCATTAGAGAAATAATGTTGTGTTGAATGTTTCATTCTATCCCACTCTTTCCTCCTGCCCATGTACAGGTAATCCTTTACTTACGATCACAGATTTCAGTAGCTAAGCAAAACTGTTGTTATGTGAATTTTGCCCAGTTTTTCTCCTTTTTTGCCACCGTTGTTATGTGGATCCCTGCAGTTGCTAAGTTAGTAACATAGCTGTTAAGTGAACTAGTCTTCTCCATTGACTTTGCTTGTAATCACATGACTTTGAGACCCAGCAACCGTCATAAATAGGAGCCGGTTCTGCCAAGCGTCTAAATTTTGATCACATGACCATGGGGGTTGTAAGTGTGAAAAATGACCATGAGTTACTCTTTTCAGTGCCGTTGTACCTTGGAACGGTCACTAAAGAAATGGTTGTAAGTTGAGACTACATGTAGGCTAGAACAAAATAAGAGACCCACGTGAGACAGAAGGAATTCGTCAGAAATCTACAAAGTAGATAGGAGAAGTTATAGAATAGAATATAGAATAGAATTTTATTGGCCAAGCGTGATTGGACACGCAAGGAATTTGTCTTGCCGCATATGCTCTGGATCAGTGTTTCCCAACCTTGGCCATTTGAAGATATTTGGACTTCAACTCCCAGAATTCCCCAGCCAGTGAATGCTGCCTGGGGAATTCTGGGAGTTGAAGTCCAGATATCTTCAAGTGGCCAAGGTTGGGAAACACTGCTCTAGATGCCTCATGGTAGACATGAGATAACCAACAGTCTGCCTATCTTTTTCTCTCTATCACACACACACAAAAACAACAGGTTATTGTGTACTCACAATGGAGGAAAAAAATTATTGTCACCTTAGGCAAAGATGTATCAATTGTAGAGCCTCAAATGTATCAGCAATTCTTCAGAAAAATTCTTAAGAAAAATAGGCAGTGCCAATTTTTTCCTTTTTAAGTATTTTAAAAGGGGTCCCACACCCACCCACACAAAAGGCTGGTTCTGAGGAATCAAGGATTTTTCAAATGTCAGAGGCAGGATTTCGCGGAATCTTTTAATAAATCCTCCACCAGGTTATGTCATCCCATTATAAATGATTGGCATGAATATTATGGAACATTTACAGGTCAAGATGAAATGTTGAGAGTGGAATGGGTGGATGTTTGCAGGGAGCCTCTGGCATTTCTGATCCTTCAAATATGTTGTTTATAGCTTAATTAGTATTTATGTCAACAATTTGAGGGCAAATTGCAGGAAGATTTTTTCCCCCTCCACTAATAATTTTATCTTATAGGTTTACAGTGGGATTTCTAAACAGCCTTTTATCACTGAGCATGTTGTGCCCAACCTGATTTATAATGGTAATAAATATGATCAAGACTATACACATCAGTAAACAAAATCAGAAACCTAACTAAATAGCAGTAATAAAAGGGTTAGAGATTAAAGGCAGCTGAAGTCTGGCTTTGCCATGGCACAAGTGAATTACAGATTCATGTGCCAGTGCCTTAGCAAGACCTTTAAATTACTGTCTTTAAATATTAGGATAGTTTCTTTTTAAAAGTGAAATCTACTTTAAGACAGATTCACCTGGTGATTTCATGGACATACAGTACCTGTGTAGTTTTTGTGGCAAAGTGGTTTGCTGTTAATTCCTGGCAATATCTATCTATCTATCTATCTATCTACCTACCTACCTACCTACCTACCTATCATCCATCCATCCATCCATCTATCTATCTATCTATCTATCTATCTATCTATCTATCTATCTATCATCTATCTATCTATCATCTATCTATGTATCTATCTATGTATCTATCTATGTATCTGTCATCTATCTATCTATCTATCTATCTATCTATCTATCTATCTATCTATCTATCTATCTATCTATCTATTCCAAATCTACTCTACAGCCATGGGATTTTCTAGTGATTAATCAGATAAAAAATCTACTCGGTGAAGTAGATTTAATCTACTCAGTTAAGATGTACTGGATCAATGATCCCCAAACTCCTAAACTCATTTATCTCTTCATGAAGTTTCAGATTGTTCATTGACAACCCCCCCCCCCCAAAAAAGAATGTTCATTATATGAAAATAATGTAACAATTACTACTTTAACTACAGGTACTATTACTTGTGGTAATAATAATAATAATAATAATAATAATAATAATAATAATAATAATAATAATAATACCTAGCCATGGATAAGAGCAGGAAAATGGAAGAAAGATAGAGGCGCTAATTCTGGCTATACAACATCAAGCCATGAAAATAAATGCTTACAAAGCTAGAATTGAGAAACAGCAACAGTCAGCAAAGAATTGGGGGGGGGGGAACAGTGGATCACACAAACTGACAGCAAACTATGGAATGACAAAGTAGCAACTATGGTGCATTGGAAGATCTGCAAGGAAAACCATTTGCCTGCAGGCAAAAACTGATGAGACCATAAAATAGGCAATGTAATAGAAAATGAAACTGCTAAAAAACCCTGTGACTTTACAATCCAAACAGATAAGCAATTGCCACAAACAAGTGTTGATAAGAAAGACCAAAAAAAAGGCTGGATAGTGGATGTGACAGTACCTACAGATAGCGGAAGAGAAGAGAAAGAACTGGAGAAGATAACAAAATACAAAGACCTGCAAATAGAAATAGAATGACTGTAGCAACAGAAAGCAAAGGTAGTACCAATACTAATAAAGCCCCTTGGATGAATCCCAAAATAATTGGAAAAGCACTTGAACTCCATCGGCGTTGACAACACTACAATCAGTCAATTGCAGACGGCTGCTTTACTTGGAACAGCTTATATACTGAAATAATATCTTTAATTCATCAGAGAAGATCATCTGTCTATCCCAAATCTTTGGGAAGGATCCAATGGGTAGATAAAGCACCAAGTTCGGGCTAAACATATGTGATGAACCATAACCATCCAATTCTGAATAACATTGTCTTGCTAGGCACCTCACCTTCAAAACTAGGAACTGTCATGGAGCTCTATAGATACCCTCAAAGATTAATTGATCCCAATAAATCTTCCATCATTTATTGACCAGATATTGACTCCCAGACACATTCTGACTCTCTTTTAACCCCCAAACATTTATCAAAACCTTGGATAGTCTCGTCAACCCTTGAGAGTCAATATTGACCTCTTTGTGGTCTTTTGATGTAGATGTTTCTACCTTCTGTGACTGACTCAGCCAAGTATTTGGGCTGGTGTTCTTTTAATCTGTAAACAATGATAAAGACAACAATGAATGTCAAACAGCAGGAAACATTAGGATTTGGTAGAGAGAAAAAGAAGGGAATCATTTTAATGTTAGTCAACTATGATTTTTAAATGAGTTGCAAGCTACGATCATGGCATGTCAAGGCCTGGGCATTTTGGCTTAGCAGGATGCACTGTATGGCTCCAACCACTGTGAGCTTCGAATCATGATTTATGTATGAACCAGTATTATGGCTTGTTCAATAGACTATGGAAAATACACTATGACATGGTGTGTTGTGTGAGCCCAGATACTATCAACATGTTAGTTTGCCAGATGAAATGGTTCTAAATTATTATATATATAATAATATATAGCTAAATCTTATATATATATCTAAATCTAATATATAGCTAAATCTTTAATAGCCAAAACAGAAGAGGACGTTGAATAAATTGTTCATATTCAGAAAGCATAACGCTTGCTCATTAAAAATTGGCTAAAAATTTAATGTTCAGCGTTCTTTCAAAAGAAGATGGCTTATTTGGCTATACGGAACATAGATTCCTACCAATGACTTTGACTAATATCAACAGTTCTAAACTTATCAAGATTATCTCAGATTGACTGAGAGAATTGCATTTTATTGGCTTCTGACTGTTAAGAGATGCAACCACAAAGAAAAATGTTGAGAATTCGCAGTAGAGGCACTGTGAATTCTCAACATTTGGATTCTCTTGTAGGCTAACCCTGAGCAGAGGAATTGAAAACATGTAGACTGTATTCAACTCTATTCTTCTGATCAGTGGTCATTTGCAAAAGCATCGTCCGGTGGTGGGATTCAGCCAGCCCCCACCTATTCAGGAGAACCAGGTGTTAACTTTCTAAGCAGTTTGGAGAACCAGTTGTTGGAAGAAATTTTATTTTGTTTTTTTCCACTTACAGAGCTAATCCTGTAAGGAAGGCAGGAAGGAAACATTCTGGTGTTGTTTCTGACCTAATCTTTATAGTCCTGCTTACAGAACCTGCCTCTGTGGTTAACCCTTATTACATTCTAACAGCTAAGGCAAAACACTCATTGACATGAGCAACATTGAGTTGGCCATGCCTACCCAGTCACGTGACCACTGAGCCACACCTACCCAGCTGGTCATTTGGGCAGGGAACCGGTTGTTAAATTATTTGAATCCCACCACTGGTCAGATCTGCAAACAGTGCCCTTCTGAATTCACAGAAAATCATTTCTGGGCTTCATTTATGTAGAATGTTTATTGGTGAGGATGCTATTTAACAGTGATTTCAGATATCAATACTAGCCACTTTGCTTACAGTTTTTAAGCAAGTCTACTATTTGAAACTCGGGCGTCAAGGGATTTTCTCCCCCAAAGCTTTAAAATAACCAGAATTAAGAAATGTTTTGAATTAAATAGTGATTAGCTTGAACCTGTGCATTTCTAGTATGTAATACATATTTTGTTAGCTTGTGCCTTGAGTTCTTTACAGTTATATTATTATATTATATGCAGGAAATGCACTTTATATTAATGAACGTGGAGGGTTTTTTAATGCTGCCTTGAATGTCGTAGTCTTCATTTTTATGCCAAAAGTCCATGAAGTGAAATGGATTACATTAATTCCCCCTGCCTCTGTTGGGATTTACCAATGAATAAATAGAATTACCCAGGTGGTATATATTGTGTTATAAAATATGGACTAGAAAAAAATGTTGAATAGATTCTGGTAGTGTAAGAAAAATGCTTTTTTAAAAATCCTGTCTGCTTCTGAAATTCAGGAAAAAAGATGAAATATATGTTATAATTTACAAGCCAGGGACCTCACCTTTCAAGCACCCGCTATAGGGTAGCCCTGGGTATGGAAGTGATGGATAGTTGTGCAGAATATCTGAACGGTTTTCAACTTAAAACTGCTTGTTTAGAACACATAGTAACTTGTATCTCTTTTACACCTTGTATTGGGCAGTGCAAAGTCAGCTTTTGGTTACTCTGGAAGTGATGGAGGTTGAAATCCAATATATTTGAAATGATCCTGTTTTGGAAAAGTTTGACTCAATAATCACTCCAACATATTGGTGCTGTGCTGTTCTGTACTGTGGATTCTAAAATTACAAGGGACCACAAACCATTGTTCCTTTTTTTCTGCTGATGAAAAATTGTAGCTATAGCACTGCTAAAACCTTGGCCATTCCAGCCAAGCTCTAAACTGCTCTAAAGAGAAACACACCCAGCAGCTTTCAAAATACAGTGTTCCCTCGATTTTCGCAGAGGATGCATTCCGAGACTGCCCGCAAAAGTCGAATTTCCGCAAAGTAGAGATGCGGAAATAAATACACTATTTTTGGCTATGAACAGTATCACAAGCCTTCCCTTAACACTTCAAACCCCTAAATTACCATTTCCCATTCCCTTAGCAACCATTTAGATTATTTACTCACCATGTTTATTTACTAAAGTTTATTTAAAAAAATATTTATTAAAGGCGGATGAAAGTTTGGCGATGACATATGACATCATCGGGCGGGAAAAACCGTGATATGGGGGGGGGGACATGAAATATTTTTTAATTAATATTTTTGAAAAACCGTGGTATAGACTTTTCGCGAAGTTCAAACCCACGAAAATCGAGGGAACACTGTAGTTTGTTCTATTCTTATTTGCCAAAAAGTTAACTCTAAAGAGAGACTGTCTTATCTAGGCAGCTTGTTCGTAGATATTTGCCTGCATTTAAGCTAGAATTCCAGAGGTTTCCTTCCCTACAAATAAATGTGTGTGTTTTTTTCATGTGGGGTGTCTTGGATTTCTGATTATTTTTATTGGAAGCATTCCAGTAGTATCTGGATTACAAACATACCTGCCAAGCTGAACAGATTCTGAACAGGAGGCACTTGGATGCTGAGCAGTTCCAGATGCTGAGCAGATGCTATAGAATCCACTTCTTTCAAACATTTTAGAAAGCGATTAAGAGAAGATATCCAAAAAAACACAGGTATTGACTTCAGTCTGTATCCAATCTGCAGGGTAAGGGGGATGCCACAGCTGGGACAATTAACAAAATGATTCCAATTAATGAAAATGAATTTCCCTGAAACACAGATGCAGTCATTATGCCAGTATAAATAAGAGGGCATCCACGATTAATGGAGCCTTTTGGAATGCATTTGAGAGTGGGATTTGTGCAAAGTAAATCAAGAACACCTTTGTTAAATTATACATTTGTTTCTTCATAATTGAGGCTGTCTTATGTTACGGATCTAATAAGTTAATTCAAAATTACATGTCTTAAAGAAATGCAGGTAAAAAAGGATGATATTATAAGGGAAAACAATGAATGAAAACATGCAAAGAGAGAAAGAACAGTAATAGGGAAGTAGCTTCCATTCGTAATAGTAGCTACAAGTACATTTTATTTTACCCTTCCTCCTCTCTTTAGTTACCACATAATTTCCTTTTTTCCATAGCCTTTCCCATCATCAAATCTATGTGTTGCTTTTTTCTTCTTGTTTGGGAGGAAAACTAAGTGGTTTCCAATCATTAATAAAAGGGGTCATTGTCCTTTCTCTAATCAATTTTGCCATCTCTGCTATTTTTGTCAGACTACTTTATGTTCTATTTAAAATAACGTGCTGTTAGTCGTTATGTGCTTTAAAATGCCTTTTTAAAATTTTGTTTTAACCATTTCCAGCCATTTGAAAAGAGGAAGAAATTGTTTTCAAACGAGTGGAATGTTTACCTGCCATTACCATCCTTGTGGTTTATTCCATGTATCGTTGTGAAATCATGGCTTGGGTTGAGGTAGAAATTTAATCACTCTTTTGTCTCTCATTTGGCCTATATGGATTTATATAGGGGAAGAGGAGTTCACAAAGCTATCTAGATCTTTGAAAAAAGGGGCAAAACCAACCAACACAGAATAGAAATCCCACAGATAAGTTTCTAATGGCAGGCACATTGGTATCTTACACTAGAGAAAAATATAAAAGTTGGACTGTATTTTACCATATATTGGTTGTTGTTGTTAGTTGCAAAGTCATGTCCGATGCACTGCGACCTCATAGACCAGTGTTTCCCAACCTTGGCAACTTGAAGGTATCTGGACTTCAACTCCCAGAATTCCCCAGCCAGCGAATGCTGGCTGGGGAATTCTGGGAATTGAAGTCCAGATACCTTCAAGTTGCCAAGGTTGGGAAACACTGTCATAGACAACGTTCCTTCAGACCTTCCTGTCCTCTACCATCCTCTGGAGTCCATTTAAGTTTACACCAACTCTTCAGTAACTCCAGCCAGCCACCTGATTCTCTGCCGTCCCTTTCTTCTTTTGCCCACAAGGTCCATAATATTGGTTTAGGTATCAAGCGTTCAATATTCTGCACTTCTATCACTGCTTTCAGAATTCATGTTGGTTTCTGTGGACCTTAACTATAAGGGGATTTTCCCCCCCAACATTTTGTGTTATTGGCCCAAGCAAATGTGTTTACCAATCTTTCTCTTAGATTTTTTGTGGTGAACGTTAGCCTCTTGATCAATGTTATTAGCTGTCAAACTGTAATATTTTAAACGTCATTTCACACACAGAACAAACCTCCATGATCGGGATTTTAATTGACAAAGTGTTGGTAAAGTCAGAGAAGCCAAACACACCTTGCTCCTTTTTTGGAAAGCAATTTCTTCGGTTGCTCAGAAAAAAAAAAAGTAATGATGTTTACAATGTATGCCAAGGGTTTCCACGCCTATTAAACAATGGCAGTTCTAATTTTACTCAAAATTGTAGTATAATGGCCTGAGCCTTGTTGCTAAGACACAATAGACTTTGGTTTTATATTCCTGCCTTCACACTGGCTAGATACTGTACAGGTTTTGGTGAAATGACTGCGTTGAAATTGGTTGTCGCCCTTTGCTCTGGGTTTCATTCCAGAAGCATGTATTTTCTACCAGACCGTTACAACAACTTGCTGTAAATAGTTAAAGTTAATATATGATGTGTTGACATTTGAAAGACAAAGTACTTTGAATATTTCATTTTTTAAAAATAAAGTTGGAAACAATTAGTCAGCCTTAGTTTTTTTTTTCTGTTTGGGGAAGAGTGGAAAATAACACAATGCGAACGACAGTGATGTTGTGTTTGGTGGGGTGCACACACATGCCAATTTGTGGAATCAGTGTTCACAACTTTGTATATTCATTTCTTCTATAGTTCCTTGTGCCTTAATGATGGTGAAATGTAATTTTAGGTTCGTGCCTCAGTATGCCAGACAATTTAAAATACCAAAAAAAGGAAAACCATTTACAATTTATGATTTATTTGGAACATTCCAAGATAAAAGGAATTTCTATTTACAAGGAAGAAAACCTGGAACATAAGAGTTGCATTTCTTTTTTATAGTTTGTTTCCATAGTAAAGATACTTCAATGTAAAAATTGATTGAATTAAAAAATCCAGTATTAAATAATAAATATTCCTGTGAGCCCGATTCAACTCCCAGTTGCTAAATAGGCAGAATTTTGGACATTTTGAAACATAAATAGATTATTTATTTATTTATTTATTTATTTATTTTATTTATTACATTTGTATGCCGCCCCTCTCCGTAGACTGGGGGGGCTCACAACAGTGATAAAAAACAATACATGGTAACAAATCTAATATTTAAAATCTAAAAATAACAGTTTTACATTAAAAAGTCTAAAAACCCCAATATATAAAAACATACACACAATCATATCATACACAAAAACTACATGGGCAAGGGGGAGATGTCTCAGTTCCCCCATGCCTGACGGCAGAGGTGGGTTTTAAGGAGTTTACGAAAGATAAGGAGGGTGGGGGCAATCCTATTCTCTGGGGAGAGCTGGTTCCAGAGGGTCAGAGCCACCACAGAGAAGGCTCTTCCCCTGGGTCCCGCTAGCCAACATTGTTTAGTCGACAGGACCTGGAGAAAGCCAACTCTGTGGGACCTAACCGGCCGCTGGGATTCATGCGGCAGAAGGCGGTCTCGCAGATTTCCTGCTCCGGTGTCATGAAGGGCTTTATAGGTCATAACCAACACTTTGAATTGTGACCGGAAACTGGTTGGTAACCAATGCAGACTGCGGAGTGTTGGAATAACATGGGCATACGTAGGAAAGCCCATGATTGCTCCCGCAGCTGCATTCTGCACGATCTGAAGTTTCCAAACACTCTTCAAAGGTAGCCCCATGTAAAGAGCATTACAGTAGTCGAGCCTCGAGATGATGAGGGCATGAGTGACTGTGAGCAGTGACTCCCGATCCAGATAGGGCCGCAACTGGTGCACCAGGCGAACCTGGGCAAATGCCCCCTTTGCCACAACTGAAAGATGTTTCTCTAATGTGAGCTGGGGATCGAGGAGGACGCCCAAGTTGCAGACCCTCTCCAGGGGAGGTCAGTAACTCCTCCCCCAGGGTTATGGACGGACAGATGGAATTGTCCGTGGGAGGCAAAACCCACAGCCACTCCATCTTATCAGGGTTGAGTTTGAGTCTGTTGACACCCATCCAGACCCCAACACCCTCCAGACACCGGCACATCACTTCCACTGCTTCATTGACTGGACATGGGGTGGAGATGTAAAGCTGGGTATAGATTAATGGCGTTGGAAGGTCATCTAGTCCAACCCACCCAGGCAGGAGACCCTACACCATTTCTAACAGAGGGCAGATGGGTCTCTTCTTCAAAGTCTCCAGTGATTCGGCACCCACGACTTCCGAAGGCAACGTCTGTTCCGTTGGTTGATAGTTTGCAATGTCATAATCAGAAATTTCCTCCTTATGATAGGGAAATGGTTGACATTTCATATATACATATACACATGTGAGTGTGTGTGTGAGAGGGGGGGAGGGGCAGGGTTTCCAAATAGCATCCAAAATTAAATCAAAGTCCAAGGCAAGATATTCCTCAAAATTCCAATTTAATAATAGAGTCATGTTAGTCCATCTGGGTGAAACCCGAATCTGAATCTTCCCAAGTTTCAACACTCAGTTGAAAGTTCAAGACCTTGCCCCCACACCCACAAGTCCATCACATTGTCCAATCTTCAATTGCCATGATGGCAGAATCTACCCATCTCTTTCTGTGCTGATGCAGAAGTGAACTTGGCTTTCTAGAAATAATTTGTTATGGCTACATGCTAGCAACTTCATACAGTCCCCCTCACATTTTTCCACAATAGAAACATATCCTGTTCCCCGAAAATAAGACGCACCCCGAAAGTAAGGCATGTCAGAGGTTTTGCAGAATTTGCTAATATAAGGCACCGCCTGAAAATAAGGCGTAGTCAAGTTTACATACGGTACGGTGGAAAAACATACGGTACCATTCAAAGCTGTTCATAGCGGTACCGTAATAATGTGGCGTCCCCTGCTGGCCCCTTCCATCGCTTTGTACCATCCAGTACAGCAGACACAGTCTGCTGCTGTCTCACCGCCATTACAGTTTCCACTACAGTGCATAGACTGTAGTTCCTCTGGTGGCCGGAAGCTGCAATAGCATGAGTATACTGTTGTACCATATAAGTGCCATCGTTTGTGTGTGTGGGTGCCATACTGACAGGTACCGTACTGTAATCGGTGTACCATACGGTACACTTTCTTTGGGGGTGTCAGCTTTTATGCCTGTGAATTTGTCTTATTTGAGAAATATAAGGCACCCCCCTCCCCCCCCCCGAAAATAAGATGTAGCACAACTTTTGGAGCTAAAATTAATATAAGACAGTGTCTTATTTTCAGGGAAACACGGTAGAAGATTGACGACAGGAGACGACAGGAAAAAAATGCCAAAAATTGCATCAGTGGGCTCTTACCAATGTGGCACTCCAGACCACACCGATATAAACCCACCATTGCTATTGGTGAAAAAAATGCCCAAATGGCCAAGCCAGAAGTACATTTTTCCAAACCTCTGGTTTGTCCACTGGGGGAATTTTTTTTGCCTTCAGGGCTTCAGGAAAGCTTCCTGAAGCGTCTGGAGAACGAAAAAAGCCTTTTTCAAGGGCGAAAATCAGCTGGCCAGCACACACATATGTGTTGGAACCGAAACATGGAAAAGTATTGAGTGCTCCAGAGATTCAGACCCAACCTTGCTTAGTCTTTCCAAGCATCTACAACCTGGTTCATAACTAAACGAGTATTATTCGACAGGGATTGATTTTTAGATAGGGAAAAGTACACTATCTTAAACATAATGTAAGTGGGAATTCAGAGTGCATCTACTCAGAGGCATGAAGCCAGGATTTCTGGTTATCAAAGTTTTGAGTTACATCATTGTAAGGTCTCAAAATGTACTTGAGTCACCAGAATGTCAAAGAGAAACCCAAGAGGAGGCTTGGGAAAAATATCAACTTTATTTGTGCAAAGAACTGGACAGACCATTCCGCAACATACAAAGAGCATGCAATAAAAGGCCACACCTTGGGGAAGGTGTTCTGTCGGACTCTCTGATAGGAGCCTCCCGAAAATTCAAGGATACAAATTTCAGACACACACACGTTTGAAAATTCAAAACAATGTTCTTTATCACAAAAGTCAAAATAAACTAAGCACTCTTTTTGTATTGCAAAGAACACTCTTCCCAAAACAACCAGATAGTCTGTACAATTTCCCTTAAGCAGTCATTAAGTACTTAGCCAGCAGCTGTAGAGAAACTTAAGCAGTCATTAAGTACTTAGCCAGCAGCTGTAGAGAAACATCCCTTCTTCTTCCAACGAAGGGAGACACACACACACACACACGCTGCTCTGCTTTGGTTTCAAAGGCGTGAAAAAGCAACAAAGTCCAGCACACAAGATTCCTGACAAAACTGCAACAGATATTCTTCCACAATGGCCAAACCCACATGCTGCTATTGATAGCAGCAGCCCTAATTACTGGAGCCCCACCCAAACACAGGTGGCCTCCCTTATTTCCTGTAATATGTTCTTACTTGGTCTCTTCTACGCATAATTCTGCGTTTGCGTGGGTCCAAAATGTCATCATCTGAAGCTATAGAAGATAAGGAAGAATGACTGCCTTGGCTGTGTGCCAAGCCCTCCTCTGCAAAGTCACTCCCACCTTCTTCTTCGTCCGAGGAAACTAAACTCTGATCTGATTCTGTCAGCAATAATACAGGCCTGTGACATGTTGAATTTTCCCCTGCATCCACCTCCCCATTCCCTGGGGCAGGAGCTGGGCCAGAGCCAACCACAACAGAAGGTATGTCCTTTTATACCTTCAGCAGCTTAGTATCCAATCCTGGCTCCTTGGCACATGCCTTCCTTAAAGCCCTGCATTGGCCATGTAGCAAGGAACAAAGGGGGTTGGGGGCTAGTGCTTAGCAACAGAGGGGCTGGGTACTTAGCAACACAGGTATTTGCCTGATGTAACCCTGCCAAACCATGACATAACCCACTCCAGGCACTGAGTTGTACACAAAAACAAGCTAACGGGTTAGATCACTGGTAGGAGCAAATGGAAGAGGCAATTCTAATTTTTACAGGAGCAAAGCAATTCTTGCAGAAGCGAAATTAGCAAGTTATTATTGACCCGGGGTGGTGCAGCAGGTAGAGTGCTATACTGCAGGCCACTGAAGCTGACTTGTAGATCTGAAGGTCAGCGGTTCAAATCTCATCACCGGCTCAAGGTTGACTCAGCCTTCCATCCTTCCGAGGTGGGTAAAATGAGGATCCGGATTGTGGGGGCAATAGGCTGGCTCTGTTTTTTAAAAAAGTGCTATTGCTAACATGTTGTAAGCCGCCCTGAGTCTAAGGAGAAGGGCGGCATAAAAAAAATCGAATAAATAAATAAATAAAAATAAATAAATAAATGTCCCAGTAATTCTACCTATTCTACTATTATTATGTCCCTTTATCAGAAATAACAATAAATCAAAGCAAGTGCTCTCTTGCATCATAAAATAGAATTTTGTAGCCTATAAAACTTGGCATGTATTTTCCTCTTGGCTCCTAGGTGCTCACTACAAAAAGATTTTTCGAAATGACCATCAGATCATTTGTATTTTTTACACAGCATTATATTAATTAGCATACACTGATGTAAAGGAGTTACAACGTTCTACATAAATTTTCAAGCTTTAGGTGTCAATGTATCAAGCATGAGTAAGTACAGTACTCGTTAATTTTCAAGCTTTAACTGTCAATTTATCAAGCCCGATCACATACGTTTCATAGCAAAGCACTGGTATTCAGCACCTAGTATCTCTTTATTTGAACATAAGTAAAAAGATACCCCACATACAGAGATGTAAAGGATGAAGGGCTATTAAAAGGAAAGAAATCACTTTATATACAGTTCATATATGTTGAGTTTGAAATGTATTCTTCAATTGGCCAACATCATTTGAGTTACCGAGAATTTAGTGAGCATGTTCAGTAACTGTTCTGTCTGAGTCACTCCGGAAGCTATGACCAATCCAAAAAGATAAGCCAGACACACTGGTTGAATCCAAACACAGTTTTATAATGGTAAAGAGAAAAGAAGCCAACAGAAAATGTCCTTACAAGTCAGGAAAACACTGGAACTACAAATAGATACACGAAGGCAATTGTTCATACAAAAACACAGGAACCTTGATGACAAACGAGGCTGTTGCTAACAGGCACAAACCTCCCACGGGTCTTCAAGACTGCTGGGCCATGAGCCAGGAACAAAACGCTAAGAGAAAAGGCAGATAACTACAACTCCACTGTGATAACACTCCATGCTGCCAAAAGAGTTTGCCTGCCTTATAAACCCTTCCCTGCTAATGAGGACCACACCCAACCCCCTGGTGTTCCTCATTCAACGCTGATAATATCTCTTCAGTTGCTGCCTCCTTTGAGCTATGCATCTCTGTCGCACACTAATGAGAGCTTGTGCATCGTCATCCAATGACTCCAAAGAATCCAAGCTACTTGCTTGCGAGAGCCCTTCCCCAGGGCTCCCAGGCCTTTCTTCCTCGTCACATTCCTGACTGTAATCTCCCGTCTGGCTGCCAAGAACTCTCCTCTTCGCTCTCAGCCTCCCCCGGGCATGGAGCCAGCAGACGCAGCTGGTCTTTGCTCTGACTCAGGCTGAACCACAACAGTAACTATATATGTACCATGTAACATATATGGAGGATGGGAGGGGGGGTTCTAGCCAGCTATGGTCCATGGAGTCACTGACTCCTAGTAACTGAACAACAACAAATAACCATGTAAGAGTTCATAGAATCCTATAATATTGTTAGCATTATCTTGTCCATACCTAATTGTAATTGTATATTCAAGAGATGTGTTTCTCACATTACAATGAGTTTTGAGGTTATTAAAGTTCACCTCTTTGGGCAACTCTTGTCTCTGACCAGTCTGAGCTGGTTCTTATCTGAATCCACATTCTTGCTTCTTAACTTCAAAGAAACAGAAACATTAATCAAAGAGCCTCCTTACAGAAAACAATTACTCAAAGGAGACCCTCTCCTGATCCCACCATGCTTATCATCTTGCCTATGCAGGTTTTAGAGACTGGCAAATAAATGGGGTAGTAGAAACGGGTGGGAAAATGAAAATCTCTTTCTGAAGATTCTCAGGAACTGACATTATTATCATCCCTGCGGAAATTAAATGGAAAAATTCAACAGCCTTTTGCAGAGAAAACGTTGCAGAGAAAATCCAATTTTCTGAGCTTGGGGGTGTTGTAATTGCTATCTTCTAATTACAGATTCCCAAATCTGTATTTTACTGAAAGTGAATGGGTGTATACATTATATATTATAAAACATTACCTAGGGGGGAAAAACAGGTTTTACATTCTTGCTAGGTTGGCGTGAGTTGTAGAAAAGGAACATTTTGATGATCAATCATTGATGAATAGAATGTCGATTTCTTCCAATGAGTCCTACGAGAGAATCCCCTACCGGGAAAAGAAGAAGGAATAGAAGACATTTCATTCACTCACTCACAGTAATGCATTTTCATGCTGCATTTCTATCTTTGGGTCCGCCCATGGGATTCAAGAGCCATTCTCCAGGGGGCGCTCTGCCCCTCGTAGTCTATAGTTTCGTCTTAACCGGAAACCGGAAGTAGAGGTTTTTGCGACCGCCTCATCCTGGCTACAACTAGGTGACCATAGACCTACAAATTAGACTGATTCTAACGCTAAAGTGAAACAATAGTATTTTTGTGTGTGTGTTAGAAAGTGGAATGTGGCCATTTTAGCACTATTATTCATAACGATGAACTACACCGGTCATAATTATAAAGTAATTTTTATATCGCTGGACTCTTAAGGACTTCGGACGGTACTGAATTTACTCAAAGCTCTCTTAATTTGCCTCCTTAACAGATTTATAGGAGTCGGAAGGGGGCGTTGTTAGGTCATCTATTCTGACCTCCCTGCCCAGGCAGGAGACTCCCTACACCGTTTCTAACAGAGTGCAGCCCAGTCTCTTCTTGCAAGCTTCAAATGACGAAATTCCCACAATTTTTGAAGGCAACTTGCGTTCCCTGGGTTGATTTGTAGAAGTCCTTGCAATCCAATCTAACAGAAAAGACTCGGAATACTATAAAATTTAGAAGACATTTTATGAATGGTTAGAAATAAGGGGAAAAACCTATATATTAATGAAAAACTATAAAAGTAAAGAAACTAACTTCGTCTAAATAATAAATTATTTTTAAAAACGATATGTAATCGAATATATGATTTATAGTAATTGAATTATTTGGAAAATGATAACAGAAAGGCGGAAGAAAGGAAAACATTAGGTATAATATAAATAGCCAAAGCAATCAATATATTAATGATGTAATGTTTTTATAATTTTTATGTGTTGTTGTTTTGGTTAGGTTTTTTGTATTGCTTGTTTTAAAGTACATAATTCAATAAAAATATTTTTTTTAAAAAAAGAATCCTCTATAACATAAAAAGAATCCTCTATAACTATGTCCTCTATAATATTCATTGTGTATTATTGTGTATTGGACAAAATAAACAAATAAATAAAAAGTGAATGAGAAAATGTCCCTAGTTCCAATCAGTCTCGGCCATTAGCTCCAAGAACCGCCCACAAAAGTGCCAATACTTGTACGAATCTCCTCCTCCTCTCACAACTCTATCACTCGTAGGTGTACATCCAGCTCCTCCCCTTCTCGTGACGTCAAGGCGCTCACTTTCCGTCCCGCCCCGCCCCATCGGGCGGGATGAGCTCATCTGCTTTCCTCGGGAGGGAGGGAGGAGCCGCGAGACGGAAGTGACGCACGCGGACGCGCGGGGCCGGAAGGGACGCAGCGGCTGCCAGGCGGTGGAGCGCCTGCTGAAGCGTTTTTCTCTCTCTGTCTCTCTCTCCCCTTCCTCGTCTCGGCTTTGCTCCGCCGCCATCCCCGCGCCTCAGCCATGTCGGCGCCCGGAGGAGCCGGCGGAGAATTCGGCAACCCGCTGCGCAAGTTCAAGCTGGTTTTCCTCGGCGAGCAAAGCGGTGAGAGAAACACCCCCCCCCCTGCGCGCGTGGTGGGGGAGGGGCTGCCCGCCACTCACCACAAAAAAAACCTGAGGGGTGGTGGGGGAGGGGTGATTGTGTGTGTGATGGGGGGTTGAAAATAGACCAGGAAATGCAGCTGGGAGGAAAGGGGCGGCGACCCCTCCCTTCATATCCCTCCCGTCTTATTCCAGTCCTTGTGGAGATTTTTATTAGCTTTTTTTTAATGTCTCCTTTTAAATCTTCCTTTTAAGGGATGGTTGTGAAGGGCGGGGGGGACAGGCATATGAATCCTAACAAATGGAGACATCAACGTTTAGGATAGGGAGGAGTTGGTTGGGTGGCTGCACTTGCATCTTGCTGCAGGGTTTTCTCTCCCCTTACACCCCCCTCCAAAAAAATCAGTTTCTTCGCTTCGTTTTCAGATCATCCCTTGCTCATCCTCTTGGTTTTTTAAAAAGAACGTTTATAGTTTTTATTCAGTATGCCTTGAATTGAAAAATGGCAGGGGTCCCCAAACCTGGCAACTTTACAGTAGAAACATAGAAGATTGATGGCAGAAAAAGACCTCATGGTCCATCTAGTCTGCCCTTACACTATTTCTGTGGATGGATGTTTATCCCAGGCATGTTTAAATTCAGTTACTGTGGATTTACCAACCACATCTGCTGGAAGTTTGTTCCAAGGATCTATTACTACTTTCAGTAAAAAAATATTTTCTCATGTTGCTTTGGATCTTTCCCCCAACTAACCTCAGATTGTGTCCTCTTGTTCTTGTGTTCACTTTCCTATTAAAAACACTTCCCTCCTGAACCTTATTTAACCTTTTAACATATTTAAATGTTTCTATCATGTCCCCCCTTTTCCTTCTGTCCTGCAGACTATACAGATTGAGTTCATTAAGTCTTTCCTGATAACAGTAATTTTTTTCTTTTATTTTTCTCCACATTCAACATACAACTTCATATACCCTCAATACATCTTAGTATACTAAGTAAACTAGATCACATCCCAAGTTTGCTTTATATTGTTTCTTCTGTATCCATCTTTCCTTTTTCCACTTTCCTCTTTCTAACTCAGGCAGCTATTCCACCCCTACTATCTTACTCCTTCTCCCTCCTCTTCCTACTACAAACCTGGCAACTTTAAGACTTATGGACTTGAACTCCCAGAATTCTCTAGCCAGCTCTGCTCTTGTCTACTTCTCTTATACCAAAGCTATGCTGGCTGGAGAATTCTTGGAGTTCAAGTTCACAAGTCTTAAAGTTGCCAGGTTTGAAGTCCTTGGATATAGACTAATGGTTGAAGATCCCCTCTTTTTTTTTTCATCCTCAGTCTAATGATGTTTTCATTAATGTCTATAGAGCTCCATCATGCAGGTCATGGTTGTCCCAAAGGCGTTTTTCCAAAAGGCAACTGGACTTTCTTGGGGGGGGGGGGTGTTCCCCTTGAAAATCTATTGCTAGGCTGGCTGGAGAATTCTGGGAGTTGAAGTTAAAGTTGCCATATTTGAAGACCTGAACTAGAGAGAGGAGGGAGGGCCAGTTTGGCTGTAGGGATTGAAAGCAACTGCTTAGAAACTGGGAGAATGTGAATCAGAAGAATAGAGCTTGGAAGGGACCTTGGAGGTTGTCTAGTCCAGCCCCCTGTTCAAACAGGAGATCCTATGCTGTCCAGTCTCCTGATTTCTAGTCCTGTCTTAGGTGTGAAGCTAGGCTGGGTGATCTTGGGCCAGTCACATTCTCATAGCATTGATGATGTTACTTGTCTTGGATAAGGAAGCATGTGCAAAGTAAACAAGCTCAGAGAGCATTAAGGATCCCACAGCCTGCCTCCTCCTCTTTGCAAACCCTACAACCTTTGAGCACTGATAATGTTACCCAGGGTAGTAAAGAAATATCTGTAAGAAAACAACCAAGCTCAAAGAGCACCAAGGACCCCACAGTTTATCCCTGAGTTCCAAAGATTTGTCTTTATTGACAATTTTGTCTTAATCTTGGGAAGGAAGCAATGGCAAATCAATTTCTAAAAAATAATCTTACCAAAAAACCAAAGGGACTTGACCAGACTTGAAGACAGACAGACAGACAGACACCAGAAATTTCCACCAACCAAGAAACTGTCAGTGGGTAATGCAGGTAGTTGCTAGGGGTAAAAACCTGATTTGAAGGTACCACATATATGTGTGTCAGATCAGGGCAGCTAAATAGCTTGCAATAGATCGATACTAGTCTTCCTTTATTTCTTTCCCAGTAAAACATAACTTCAACTCACCTAGTCATGCTTAAGGCAAGACTGGAACTCAACATCTCCTGTTTTTTTCCCAGCCATCCCCTTCACCCTTACACCAAATTGGCTGTTCATTAAAGAAGTAGTGTTGCTGTTGTTAAGGTTCTCATGATCTTGAGTGTTTGCTTATTTTGAGAGGTTTATCTTCGTTGATAGACTTGACTGGTGTTTGAGGCTGCAGGACATCCACACAAATCACGCTAAGGGCAGGCATGTTTGGCAGATCACCATTTCTCATTTTTAATTTAGATGTCTAAGGCCTTACTGAGGACGCTGAGCAGTGTAAAAGCGATATTATTCAATATTATTATTTTTTTAAAAAGAACAATACATTAGAAATCAGATTTGGCAATGGTTTTTACTTGCCAGGGTATATGGTAAAAAATAGAGTAAAACATCTGAGAATTTCATATTCCCTACCTATTACATCATAATTACTGTTGTGTAATTGCTGTGTATCATTCTTAATTAGTTAATTATAATTACATCATGTTACATGTTGCAACTTGGGTAAGCAAAGGCAATGAATAAGATATACAAGTTATGAAGCATTAATAGTATTATTTCATGGTATCCTGCCTCCAGTGCCTTGTGCTCTCTTTCCTTGTACCCTACTTTATACTTTAGTAATATATGAGTTATTCTTCTTTCCTAAAAAGACCTGCATTGTATATTAAAACCTATAAAGTGGGGTTCTACTTGATTTATGCCTGTTACAAATCAAGAAAAGCTCTTGGGGAAAAAGGGGCATTCTGGCAAGCTCAAAAGTCTGATTAAAAAGGAAGTTGGTCTACCAAGTAATTTAATTTATTTGACTTATATGCCCTCCAATCCCATGGGCATCTGGGAATTTTAAAGGTAGAGATCATGACACAAAAATAGGGCCCGATACGTTTGTCGCCTTACTATAGCTCAGGAGTCGGCAACCTTAAAACAGTCAAAGAGTTACAAAAATCCAAACCGGAAACTCCCTGTTCAATTCTGAAGCCGACCAGAAGGCCAGTTCCCCCACCAAATAGTCTCCTCCTAGCGTGGCATCCTTTTTCCTCTGCTCACCAGAAGTCCAGTTCCCCCACCACAGAGTCTCCCCCTAGCACAGGGTCTTTTCCTTTTACTGACCAGCAACAGGGAGCCACAGCAGAGGAATGAAAGAGCCACATGCTGCTCCAGAGCTGTGGGTTGCTGACCCCTGCTATAGCTAAGGGAATAGAATGGTTTATTTGAGAGGTCTCAATTTCCAAACAATAATAAATAGTAAACATACATCTTTCATTTATCAAACCTCAGGGTTTTTCCAGACATGATTAAGAGGTCTTTTCCCTTAATTTTATGGGATACAAAGAAAGCTGCAGCTGGGAAATATAGGTGTATATATTATTGATTATTCTTGTTATATTTATTTATGCATATTTTTCTCTTCTAACCATCAGATTATTTTCCAATCTACTAACTATCTTCAATTTCAGTTTGTGCAGTAGGATTCATTAATTCATAGGCAGGCCCTTTTAAAAAACTTTGCTTCCCCAGACTGATCTGAAAGTGGTGCTATTCTGATTTATGCTCATTTGTATTAAGGTGTGTAAAATTAGTATTGTAGGTAAATCGGTTCAGATGGCATAATTTTGGCACATGAATCTATTGGTGTTTATGGAACCTCTCCTATCTACAACTGATCACAGGAAGAAATCCTTAACATCCCAAAGAGCCACTCCTGCATATTTATGCTAACAATAATATAAATAATTATTAGCATTTATACAATGCTAGCTATAAGTAATGCTATTATTTGTACATGATTTTCAGCTACATTTTAAAGGGAACAGACTGAGAGAGCATAATTTTTTGGCTTATGTTGGTAGATTCAATGATTTTATTCACTATAGAATAATAAATAATTTTAGCTTTATTTTGAGATGAATAACTTTTGATTTACAAATGTGTATTTGTGTATCAAAGCTTCCAGGTTCTGCAAATATTTTATATAGGACATTTACCTTTTTAGTGTAATATTACTAAATTTGACACACCATTGGTTTGTTGTGTCAAATTTTCAGTTAAGCTCTAGCAATTGCAGTTTAAAGTTAATGCATATTTTAACAGAGATCCTTGTTTACCTTTTTGCATATTCAAATAGAACTCAGTCCACATGTGGACACTTATGGTTTTGCAATTAAAATATAACATTATCTCTATAATAACTTCTGGAAGTAATAGCAGATCCAAAAGTCCATGCAGATTTTACTAATGTAGCTTATTTTTAAAGAATGGGATTACATTGTGTGATGAGCAAATCAAAATTTCCTGGCATTATTTGCTTATTTAACAATATGCCTACTGTTTTATGTATTTTATTTGTATCCCATCTTTATTTTTTACAAACAATTCAGTTAAACTTATACATATTAAACTAAACTTATACATAAATACTTGTGCTTCTTTCTTTTGTAGTTGGAAAGACCTCCTTAATCACTAGATTTATGTATGACAGTTTTGACAACACTTATCAGGTAAGTGTTAGAAAGACAATCCCTTGTACCACTTCAGATTAATTCTCAGACTACTCTAATCACAAGAGGCTATACATCTAGAAAGATAAAGAGTTCACTGCACTCATATTTTTCCATTTGAGGAAAAGCATACTAAAGCAATAACTAATTCCCAATCATTAAAATCATAGAAAAGCTGTGAAAGTCACATTTTGTTCAGATTAAAATTGTAGGACGGGGCACATCAAAGAGGTTAGTCACATTGAACTCAGTAAAGATTTGATTAAACCAGAGTTTTCCTTTTCCTGCTGCCTGACATGCAAAGGTAGCATCTGATCATCTACATTGTGTGAAAAACCGCTTTCAAGTTTCATGTACCGTATTTTTCGGAGTATAAGGCAACTTTTGAACCCCCAAAAAAGAGGGTGAAATATTATACACCGAATGTAGTTGCAGCCAGCCACCCCTACCTTTTGGTTTCTGCCTCCCAGCAATTTACCTCCTTGCAGCAAACAGAAGAGAGCCTATTAAACCAAGTAACTCATTATCAGCTTCTCGATCCTCAATTGATTTGAGGCTGCAGGCAGGCCCACCACTGCTAAACTGAAAGTGAAACTAAAGCTGCAAGGAGGCAAATTGCTGGGAGAGAGAGGCAGATTTTTATTTTCTTTTGCTAATGAGACTGCTGAAACTGGATGCAAGAAGGTAAGTCAATAACTAGAAACATCTGTAGAATGTTCAAATTATTAGACTTATTTTTTAAATACTGTTTTATTATTGTTCTAGACAACTTAACAAAATGAAGAAGCTTTTTAAAATAAATGCTTGATCTGAAGAGTCCCAGTGGTATTGTATCTTCTTTTAAATAGCAGAGAATAACTATACTTGCAGAAAGCCACATCAATTTTAATAGCATCTGTACAACTATAGTCTGAAATGTAACAAGTGTCCTGTTTTAGTATTAAGATAAGGCAGCTGAGTTAAACCCTGACTTAGTCATATTTGGAGTAAATCTATTTAAATAATTGGGAGGAGTTAGTGTGACCATATTTAAGAAAACGTTTTGGCAATAATATGCTACCATAATATACATTTCTCCAATTCTTTGCTATTTCTATGGGTCAGGCACACATGCACAGAAAAACACAGCAAACAGTATATAACATCAGTACTTTTAGCTGGGAGGCAGATCCCCCCCCCCCCAAATTTCTTCCCCCAAAACTAAGGTGCGTCTTATACTCCGAAAAATATAGTAACTTGCAAAATACAACTTTCATGCGACTCACTGCAGCTAACCCTCACTTAACTATGGTAATTGGGACCAGAAAGTTCTGTTGCTAAGCCACACAGTCATAGCTTATGATGTCACATGATTGGGCCAACTTAATGATGGACGTTCCAGTTATGATAAGGCAACTTCTGTGCTTCATTAGGTGCCATGCTGTATGGCCATCATTTGCAACCTTCCAGTTTTCTCATTTGACTTTTCTCACCATAAGTCAGCAGTTAAGGTCACAAATGGTGATCCCATAGTCATGGGACACTGTGATGGCCATAATTGCAAGACGGTTTCCAAACGTCCAAAAAAGGAGTGGAGATTAAGAATGTAAATTGGTACTGTTAAGCAAATTAAATATCCAGACAACATGATGTTTATTAAGCACTAAGAAATTTGTGTTCGGAAACTTCAGATCGTGCAGAATGCAGCTGCGAGAGCAATCATGGGCTTTCCTAAATATGCCCATGTTACACTAACACACCGTAGTCTGCATTGGTTGCCGATCAATTTCTGGTCACAATTCAAAGTGTTGGTTATGACCTATAAAGCCCTTCATGGCACTGGACCAGATTATCTCAGGGACCGCCTTCTGCTGCTCGAATCCTAGCGACCAGTTAGGTCCCACAGAGTGGGTCTTCTCCGGGTCCCGTCAACTAAACAATGTTGCTTGGCGAGACCTTCTCTGTGGCAGCCCCGGCGTTCTGGAACCAACTCCCCCCAGAGATTAGAATTGTCCCTACCCTCCTTGCCTTTCGTAAGCTACTTGAAACCCACCTCTGGCGCCAAGCATGGGGGAATTGAGATATTCTTTCCCCCTAGGCCTTTACAATTTTATACATGGTATGTCTGTATGTATGTTTGGTTTTTATAATAATGGGTTTTTAACTGTTTTTAGTATTGGATTATTATTATATGCTGTTTTATTATTGCTGTTAGCCGCCCCGAGTCTCCGGAGAGGGGCGGCATACACATCCGATAAATACAAATACAAATTTATTTAATGGAAAATCAATAAAAACATTTTTTTTAAAAATAATTTTCCTCATTCAGCTCCATTATAACACAGAATGGTCGCTGAACACTAAAATAACCTCAGGTTCTAAGTAAGAAACTAGCTGGCTTTGTTTGAACTTCCTGTTTGATATAAATAGCATGTGTACAGTTTCTTAGACTGTTTAAGATACGTGGTTTTATGAGAGAATTTACCCAGCAGCGAGGTGTTTTTGCCATGTTTTCTTAGGGATAGCATAGAAGTAGTTTGTAGTTGCTTTTTTCAAAGAGATTTTCAGTCTTTGCATAAGAACAGAAATTAATGCAGTTAATAAAAGAATTTAATCCCAGACAAATCCATAACATTAGTCTAAAACCTCAGTGCAGTTCCAAAAATCGCTGATTCTTATCTATTAAATATCAGGGAAATGTATTTAATATTGTGTTACGATTTGTGAACTATGAGATGGATTTAAAATAATACTACATAAGCCTATTATTATTTTGTGTTCATTATTCTCTGATTTCCAACCGAATGTTCCCTGGCATGCTCTTTTAAAACAAAGATTGTTTTTATCATTCAAAACGAATCTTTTCTCATTTTTCCAGGCCACCATTGGGATTGATTTCCTTTCAAAGACTATGTATTTAGAAGACCGCACGGTAAGTGGATTTATCTGTCAGCTAAGGTTTGACTGATTGATCTCTCTCAACAATCCCATGGTACTTTTCCACATCAATATGATCTGTGGCTTGAATCTCCAGGAGGGGACCTAGAGTTATGAGTCTGCCCATAGATATTCTTGAACTCTCCTATGTTTTCTCCCTTGATTAAAAAAAGTTGGAAGTTTTCAAAAATGGAAGATGGCACATTGAAATAATTTTCATTCCATAAATACATTTAGCCTTTAGATTTCCAACTTTGGCCTGGATATCTTTCAGGTTGCCTCGAGAAAGACCTAAGTACAGCATGGGAGGTAAATAAATTGTTTTGTAAATAGTTGTATCCTCTGGAAGCTTTGACTCCCACCTTTAATTCAGTAATAATTCTATGAAGGTTTCCATAATTATAGTTTTCAAAATATCCCTTCAGTCTATAGGAAGAAGGAATTGGCAGGTTGCATATATTTCATTGACACCCATTTTCACAATCTGTGATTGGATACTGGCAACTTGCTGTGGCAATTTCATTGCTTTATCATTGGTTCAAATTGCAGGCTTGATCTCCTTTAATGGGTTAGTAGGATACTTTTTTAAGAAGGAGGAGAGAAAGCAAATGCACAAGGTATCCATGCCTTAGATCAAATTCTATGAAGCTTGCATATCAGACTAGCTATAATAGGCTCATTTTTCTTTCCAAGCCTCATGGCACTGCCTTTTATTCTGTCTGGTGGACTGACCAGTCTGGTGATTTTTGGCAGCTAGGTGTGTCTTATGGTCTGCAATGCCTTATAGTACAAAAAATGCAGTACTTTGTTTTTTTAGTTTTAAGGGCTCAACATTGTAATTTGGGATGGGTTTTCATCTTAACCATAGATTTTATACAATTATATATAGAGGAATTCAACTTTATAAGGCAAGGTAATTCTTATCTTAAGTTGTTGTCCTGATCAAATGATATATATTTTTTTACAATTGTGGATATTTTGAATGGTCAGTAGCCTCCATCCACCAACTCAGCGATTGCAGATGTGTTGAAGTATTTTGAGCCATTTCCTGACTTACTGTAGAGTGAAAAGTTTTTCTCATGGAGCGTCTCTGTCTGTGAGTGATGAGTTTTGCTTTCATGGTCGACTTTGCTTAGCACAATAGAACCAAGACAAAAGTTACGCAACAGAAGCAATTCCATTATGGCATCGATGGGCCTGCAGTTCCTGAACCCAGAATAAAGTATAAAGGAAAGATAATAGTAGACGGTTCGAGTCAAATGGTTCATGGGATTGTTAGGGTTGATAAAATAAAGGCTGCCAGGTCTTTCACAAAGAGTTCCGCCTGGAGGAATAGATGACAGAAACTTTTTTGGGGGGTTGCTTATTTAGGAAAAAACCCTCCAAGTTCTCATTTTTAGTTTTACGCTGCATTTTAGTTTCATTTTAACTTCCCTCTTATTTATTTGCATTGTTTCTTTTGAGTGTTGTTGGTTTTTTTTAATTTCACATGCATTTTGCTTTATTTTATTTTTATTTTTGTCCATATTCCTGCTCTTCTCTTTCCTCCTCTCCACCCCTCCCCCCCACATTTTCTCTTTTCCCAGATCAGGATGCCGCTGTGGGCCAGGGGAGATTCCACAGCCTCATTCCCAGCTACCTCCAGGAGTCTGCTGAGGCTGCCATTGTCTTTGACCTGACAAGTAGGTATTGGGGTTTAAGCACAGCAGGCCCCTCGCTCCGACCGAGGGAAGAACTGAGTTCTAGTTCTCAGGAAGCAGCCAGGAGTCCGTTCACCTGTTTCCCCACCAGTGAGAGGCAGTGCTCCAGGACCTGCGAGCCATGACAGGCAGTTGAATAGAATCTCTGGCCACGAATATATGGGCAGGCCTGGCTTTTATTTTATTTATTTATTTTTTAGTTTGGAAGGCAAAATGAGAATAAGCATTTTTCTTCCAGACATACTGATTTTGTGTTCTTCCTGAAGGAAATATATCTTGTTGGAATTTTGTGGTATATACCAATTTTGATCAGAGCACATGAAATTTCCTACTCCCTAAGGAAGAGCTGAGATGAAGGCTAATACTTCTCATTGAGTTCATCTCCTGATTTTGAATAAAGCCCCGTATAATTCATAGCGTTTTATACTGCCACAAATTACAGGCAGTCCTTGACTTTATGGCCACAATGGAGCCCAAAGTTTTGCTGAGTGAGAGCGTTCTTTTAAGTGAGTTTTGCCCCGGGTTTTGACTTTTCTTGCCATAGTTGTTAAGTTAATCACTGCAGCTCTAAAGTTAGTAAAACGGTTGTTAAATGAAACAGCTTTTCCCATTGACTCTACTTGGTGGAAGGTTGCAAGAAGTAATCACATGACCCTGGGAACCATCATAACTATGAGTCAGTTTTGGTCATGTGAAGACAGGGATATTGCAGCGGTTGCAATTTTGAAAATGGCCATGGGTCACTTTTTTTTGTTGCCTTTGTAACTTTTAATGGTCACTAAATGTTATCCGTCAAGGGCTACCTGCACAGGAGGGGGGAAAGTGTATTCCCCAAGGATTGTGTGGGAACAGTTAGCTTTGACATTTTTGTTGGCTTTATTTTAAAGCTGAATTATTTTTTCTTATTCCTCTGCTGTTGACAATTCTGTATATGTCTTAATATTATTTCCCCTGTGTATTCCCTGCTTTATTTGCGTATCTATTTTGATTCACCCTTCATCAAAACTGTTTTAGTGCGGTTCATGCTAACGTGGAGAATTGCAAAAAGAAAACTTACAATGTTTTTATAGGCAGAAAAACATTGGAGAACTGAAAGTTATGAGCTCAGATCACTCCATTCCAACCTCAGATCCTTCTGCGTAATACAGAAGTCCTACAAATTGGCTTATTCTAAATGATCTAGAAGCTGGAATATTTTGATACTTCTACTAATAATAGCAATAGCACATGGATTTATATACCCCTTCACAGTGCTTTACATCCCTCTCTTAAGAGGTTTACGCTGTCAGCATATCTCCCACAACAATCAGGTCCTCATTTTACCACCTTTGGAAGGTTAAGTCAACCTTGAGCCGGTCAAAGACTGAGCAGTTAGCCTGCAATACTCCACATTCTAACCATTTTGCCACAAGGGCTCCCATAGTACTATAAAATTCAAATTAAAGACATACTATTAGACTAGCAAGAGTCAACTTAATATAATAGTTAAGGCACAGGGCCATAAATTGGAAGACTCCTTTTATTATTATTACGACTGAATCACCAAACTAGCTGCGTGACTTTGGCCAGTCACCTCTGTTTTAGCCTAGAATTAGAATGGGAAATTACTTCAAAAATCTTGCAGAAAACCCCCCATTACTTTAAAGCTGCTGCGACCCTTCCAAAACACTCATTACAATTAATAGGCTCATCTTGAAGATGTGAAAAGTTGATGCAAATAATGATTCGTACAAAATGGTTCATGTTTGAGGAAGAAAATGGCTACTGTATCTTTGAAGGTCTTCCAAAGCAAACCTTTTGGGTTTTTTTGTCCCATAATTATCAAGTCAGAGCATTATTTACAAGATAGCTCTTCACCATGTGTAGCTGCTTTTGCATTTTTATTGTTCCTGTAAATATTAAAAAATAAAATGTGTTGGTTACCATTGTAGAACATGCTTAAGTAAACATTATACTTTTTTTTCGTATCTACCTGGGGAAATTGTTGACGAAGAAGCTTGGGTGTCGAAAATATTCCTGTTTCATATTTAAGTCTCCCTGGAATATGGGCATTGCTGAAAAGTTTGGTAGGATATACCTTTCTCTAGAGCAGTGTTTCCCAACCTTGGCAACTTGAAGATATTTGGACTTCAATTGCTATAATTCCCCAGCCAGCGAACGCTGGCTGTGGAATTCTGAGAGTTGAAGTCCAGATATCTTCAAGTTGCCAAGGTTGGGAAACACTGCTCTAGAGCATTGATCATATTGGCAAATATCTCCCACTAGAGAGATCTTCCACCAGTATAGTTTCTTTTTTTGCAGAGATCCCACGTAGTGTGCCAGTTTCCTGATAGGTTAGCACAGAGTTCCCCCAAACTTGGCAACTTTAAGACTTGTGGACTTCAAATCCCAGAATTCTGGCTGGGAGTTGAAGTCCACAAGTCATAAGAACATAAGAAGAGCCATGCTGAATCAGGCCAAAGCCCATCAAGTCCAGCATTCTGCGTCACAGTGGCCCACCAATTGTCCTTGGGGATCTTGAGCAGAAAGAGAAGGCAAGACCCTTCCTTTCCCTTGATCCCCAACAAATGGTACTCAAGGGAATCCTGCCTGCCTCAAGCAACATAGAGGCGGCACATGGACATCCGTTTCAATAACCACCGCTACACTTGGCATCCATGAATCTGTCTAATCCTGCCTTGAAGCTATCAAGGCTGACAGCTGTCACGACCTCTTCTGGAAGTGAATTCCGTCAACCAAGGACCCTCTGGGTGAAGAAATATTTCCCTTGATTTGCCCTCACTTTCTTACCTATGAGCTTTAGGGAGTGTCCCCTTGTCCTAGTATTGTGTGATAGAGAAAAGAAATTTTCTCTATCCACCTTTTCTATCCCATGCATGATTTTATACACTTCGATCAAGTCACCCCTTCAAGGCTGAAGAGACCAAGGCGTTGCAACCTGATATCATAAGGGAGGTGCTCCATTTCCTTTATCATTCTTGTTGTCCTTTTTTGTACCTTTTCCAGTTCCAGTCTTAAAGGTGCCGTGTTTGGGGACCCCTGGGTTAGCATATTGCAGCTAATTTCCTTTTCTCCAGAACAGATCCATTCACCTATTTATACAAAAGATTACGGTAACAAATACCAGTAATTCATATCAAAAACATAACATTATTATGCTATTAATTTGGGGCTTGCCTTGATCAATGTGTACTGGTTTAACAAGAGGCTTTTAAGAAGAAATTGGATTCAGTCATTTGTCTGAAATATGGTATAGACTAGAATCTCCTGCTTCAGCAGGGGGTTGGACTAGAAGACCTCCCAGGTTCCTTCCAACTGTGTTATTCTGAGTAGAGCAGGTGACCATCTGACAGGATATTTTTTTTCTCACCTTCATTTATAATTCAGTCCTTATTGGTGACCATGGGACACTGCAATATTATAATTGGGAGACAGATTCTGAATACCCAGATTGTAATCACATGACATAAGGGACACACTGTGGTTGATGTAAACTTAGGACCAGTCGTGTAAGTACCATCGTTCAGTGCTGTAAGAAGTTTAGTCACTAAATGAGTGGTTGTTGCTTATATAGTGGCCCCACATAACCCCATAACGGGCTACAAGAATGGTGGAAGGTCTTAAGCATAAAACGTATCAGGAAAGACTTAATGAACTCAATCTGTATAGTCTGGAGGACAGAAGGAAAAGGGGGGACATGATCGAAACATTTAAATATGTCAAAGGGTTAAATAAGGTTCAGAAGGGAAGTGTTTTTAATAGGGAAATTGAACACAAGAACAAGGGGACACAATCTGAAGTTAGTTGGGGGAAAGATCAAAAGCAACATGAGAAAATATTATTTTACTGAAAGAGTAGTAGATCCTTGAAACAAACTTCCAGCAGATGTGGTTGGTAAATCCACAGTAACTGAATTTAAACATGCCTGGGATAAACATATATCCATCCTAAGATACAGGATACAGGAAATAGTATAAGGGCAGACTAGATGGATCATGAGGTCTTTTTCTGCCGCCAGTCTTCTATGTTTCTATAATATTCTTTCTCGTGCTTCATTAATCATATTGGAAATAGCAGTAATATTTTCAGCCAGTGATAATACTTGGCTTTTAAGCGAAACTATCACCTTGAGTAATTAACTGGGATGATCTTCATTTGTAGGTTTAGCTAAGTGCTTCCCCCTCCCCCAGTAGTTGTCAAGTATATCAGGCCAGCAACACAGACCAAAACTGAAAGAGAAAATAAAATTTTAGTTATTCATGGTGTCCCTTAAATTAAAATGAATTTGTTTGTACTAAGTCAAGTTACAGACAGTTATCATCCTGAGTCTTCCGGTCCCTGGAGGTTTTAAATTCTTATTAAGTGCACATCCTCCCAACAATCTCTGTACAAGTAATGTTATTTCATACTTTTTTCAGTCAGAAATCTTTATGGCTAAGCAGGAATTTGCTTTGTCTGGTTCTCTTTGTCTGGTTCTCTTATGTTATTCCTTTTTCATTATTACAGAAGTATATAGTGTTGTGTGTTTTACATGAAGAGATATTTCCCCTATTGCATGCTCAAAAATAAGAAATTTGGTTCCACTTTATATGGAAGGTTAACTTCTATGAATCTCTCGGCTTTCTTGTGGGGACTGTATGGAAAATCGAACATGTGATCCCGCAATGTTACTTTCAACCCAAAAGAAATAGATTTTGTAGAAAATAATGACTTTTCGACGGATGCTTTTCTCATATACCTCTCCATTGTTTTATTGTATGCAAAGATAAAGTAGTCCATGGCTTTGTAATTAATCTTAATCCGTAACCCGAGCATTCTCATTTGTCTTGATGAAGAGTTTTTGGAGTGAATGTATTAGAGAGCAGAGAGCAGTAGCCTGTGATGTGAATTTTTTTTCTATTTTTGATGAGACATTTGTATGCAATTCTTCTATAGAATTCCTTCTGATGCATTGCCTTTTCTCTAAAGGATATTTTCTTTTTTCTTCTTCTTCTTCTTGTGTCTTTCTGTTTCTTCCCTGGACTGGTACCAGCAGGTCCGACTTCAGCTTTGGGACACAGCAGGACAGGAACGGTTCCGTAGCCTCATTCCCAGCTACATACGTGACTCAACTATTGCAGTGGTAGTCTATGACATTACAAGTGAGTGAGAGATTTGTGTCATGGTGTACCAAAACACATTGTTCTAGAAGAAATCTGAGCCCAGAAGCCCTGAGTCATCCACGAAGGCTCAATGGGCACAGCTCAGGTCAAGCCGTGCTGGCAAGCAGAAGGCCCTAGTGCCTCTTGCCCTAGGCAAAGAACCATCCGGAGGCTGGCTTTGTTTATGTGTCATTTCTAACCCACCCGTCTCCCTCAAAAGAGGCTATAGGCAGTGTACAAAATAACATAACCTGTAAATAAAGCAATGCATAAAAATTAATATTAGAAATTAAAAATTAAGAGTTAGCGAGGTTTGCCCTGCTGCCACATAAATCTGCCACAGAGTGGGTCTTCTCCCGTCAACTAAACAGTGTCGCTTGGCGGGACCCAGGGGAAGAGCCTTCTCTGTGGCGGCCCCGGCCCTCTGGAACCAACTCCCCCCAGAGATTAGAATTGCCCCCACCCTCCTTGCCTTTCGTAAGCTGCTTAAAACCCACCTCTGCTACCAGGCATGGGGGAACTGAGATACTCCTTTCCCCTAGGCCTTTACAATTTTAAGCATGGTATGTCTGTATGTATGTTTGGTTTTATAATAAGGGTTTTTAACTGTTTTAATATTGGATTGTTATATGCTGTTTTTATTACTGTTGTTAGCTGCCCCGAGTCTCCGGAGAGGGGCGGCATACAAATCCAATAGATAGATAGGTAGATAGATAGATAGATAGATAGATAGATAGATAGATAGATAGATAGATAGATAGATAGATAGATAAATCTGCAGAGCGAAGGTTAAGCCCAGCTGCTGTGGCCTAGAGGTGGAGCTCTTGCCTCACAATCAGGAGGTTGTGAGTTCGATCCTAGTTGGAGGCAGATGTAGGAACTCCTGCTTGGGCAGGGAGTTGGACTAGATGACCTGCAACGTCTCTTTCAACTCTGTTAATCTATTAAAGGGTTGATGGGAAACATCTGGGGAACCCGATGTTTCACAAAGTGGGGGCAGTGGCAGAGAAGGCTCTCTTCCTAGGCCCCACCAGTCAAAATTCATGGACTGGCGGGCTCTGTAGCACACTTTCCCTGCCTGATAGGGTGAGATGGACTGGTGAGAGGAGGAAGCCACTTCTGTGGGTCTTCACATTCTGTAGGTGTTTATTCCGTTCTTTGACTTGACTGTAGTGCATTGAGCTACCTTCTCCTTGCAGATCTGAATTCCTTCCAGCAAACTTCCAAATGGATCGACGACGTGCGAACAGAAAGAGGAAGTGATGTCATCATCATGCTGGTGGGCAATAAAACTGACCTTGCAGATAAAAGGTAATGGTACAGTTTAAAAAGGGAATGTTGGGGGGTGGGGTAGCGGAAGGGAACGATGTACTAGAAAAATGTCTAGCTAATACTTGGAAGAGGCAAAAAAGCTGTATTCTATCCAGAAGTCACTGAATCCCCAATATTCTTCGCTATTGGGTATCAGTTTGGGGGTTTTATTTATTTATTTTATTTATTCGACTTTCATGCCACCCTTCTCCTTAGACTCAGGGCGGCTTACAACATTTATTTATTTGTTTATTTGTTTATTTATTTATTAGATTTGTATGCCGCCCCTCTCCGTAGACTCGTTAGCAATAGCACTTTTTAACAGAGCCAGCATATTGCCCCCACAATCCGGGTCCTCATTTTACCCATCTAGGAAGGATGAAAGGCTGAGTCAACCTTGAGCCGGTGATGAGATTTGAACCGCTGACCTTCAGATCTACAGTCACCTGCTGCGCCAACCCGTTGTGAATATTGCAATAACACTTATACTTCTATACTGTTTCATAGTGGTTTAGAGCCCTTTCTAAGCAGTTTACAGTCAGCCTATTGCCCCCAACCATCTGGATCCTCATTTTACCGACCTCAGAGGGATGGAAGGCTGAATCAAGTGTGAATTGGTTAGAATCTTAACTACTGGCAATGAGCAGAATTAGCCTACATTACTGTGCTCTAAGCACTGCTACCACAACTCAGCAATGCAAGGAAGAGCACAGATTCTCTACTATTTGGCATACTGAAAAAGTCTTTTTTCTTTCTCTTTTCATGAAAAAAGCAGAATTAAATATTGGGAAAGGCCTGGCAATATCTGAGTCAATGCTGTAATGAAATGGACCCACTAATTTATTTCATTTTATCTCCAAGGTAGATAAAAATACAATTCTTGAAGTTTTACTGTCGGGTCCAAATAGCATCCAAAATTAAATCAGAGTCCAAGCAAAGTATTCCTCAAAGATCCAATTTATTAATGGAGCCATATTGTCCCATCTGGGCAAAACCTGAATCTGAATCTTCCCAGGTTTCACCACCCAGTTGAAAGTTGCCCCCATAGTCCATCACATTGTCCAATCTTCTATTGCCATGCTGTCAGAATCCACCCATTGCCTTCCGTGCAGGTGCAGAGGTACAGAGACAAAGGATGGCCTTGGCTTTCTAGAAATAATATATTTTGGTTACACGCTAGCAACTTCAAACAATCTCCTCTCCCATTTTTCCACAATAGAAACTGCATAGTGGAATAGTATAAGTGTGGCAGGCCTAAAATGCCAATTAAAATGGCTTCAGCCTGACATTTACTCTACCAGCACAAAAATATTATTCATGGACCTTAGTGCCATTCCTGTTATTTTTCACATCACACTTGAGTGTGTTTGCCTAATTCTTCTGCCAAGCCTGCCCAGAGAGGCTTACATAGATCAGTGATAAATTCATTCCAGCTTCTAATGCAAAATTCATGACACATAAGAAAAGCGGTAGGAAGTGGAAAAGAGGCTAAGGGAGAGACACCGTTGATGGAATGTAGCTGCTGCTGAGAGTTACGGTAGGGCAAAAGGCCTTACTTCTTTCCCTTAAGCTAAACTACCTTTTGGAAAAGCAGGATCAATTGTTCTTTGCATCTTTACATCTTTCTTATGTTGTTTATATTGGAAATGATCTAATACAGGGCTCTCCCAATGTTGGCAAATTTAAGACTTGTGGACTTCAACTCCCAGAATTCCTCAGCTAGCAAAAGTGGCTGAGGAACTCTGGGAATTTGAGTTCACAAGTCTTAAAGTTGCCAACCTTGAAGACCCCTGATCTAATAGGTGTATTCCAGCAAGTTCTCAAACTCTATTTTTTGAATGTGGAAGGAAAAACTCCTGATCAGAACACAGTAAAATCCTCACTAGGTAGGTCAGTGTGTGTGTGTGTGTGTGTGTGTGTGTGTGTGTGTGTGTGTGTGTGTTTAGTTAATTGGTATTCAGTGCAGGTCCCCCTCTGTTGATCTTGCACAAATTCTTACTCACTGGAAGCCTCCTAAACAATAAGCTTGTTTTAGCACCCCAGATTTGAGCTTGTTTCATGGATGCGTTAAAAAACTGAAGGAAATATTTTGAGCTGCAGAGATTGCTGCTGAGCTTCTACTTTCACGGCACATTATTTCACAATATAGGTCTCACCACAAAGCAACTTAAATGAATTTCTGATAGTCAAGAAATCAGACAAGAAGAGTAGTGTGGTAGCCCAGAGGTTGAGCTCTTGTCTCACAATCAGGAGGCTGTGTGTTCCATCTTAGGTAGAGGCAGATATTTCTCTCTCTGGGCACAATGAGAACATATATGCGGAACAAAGCTTTGTGTTGGCGACAGGAAGGGCCTCTGGTCATTAAATACTTTGCTACCTCCATTCAATTGCCCAGACTCCACCCCGCAAGGGATTATGGGATCGTTAAAACAGGATGATAATGATGAAATCAGATAAGTCTTATTAAGAATGTGCCTTTGGTAGACATCTGCACAGCACGAGTCAAATTGTATAGGAATGCAGTCGAGTAATTGGGCCTGAATTGTTGTAAGACAGAATCCCCATCCATTGGTTAATTTTCCTTCTAATTTCTGCAGAAGAGGGCTTACAAAGAGCATAAAAACTCAAAGCAACAATAAAAGATGGATTTACTATAGAAGTGGGTATGTATGGCTTGTTAGAGGTGAACTTGCTGACAGATAGTTAATTCCTACAGAGCTGCAAGATAACCTTTTAGGCAATATGGAACTCAGCCCAGCAAAAGCTATTAAATCATGCAAAACTGCCCTTTCTGTTTTGTTTTTTCAGCCTCTTCCAGGAAACAAAAATAGGTTTAGCCAGTGCCATTGGCTAGCATTCATTCCTTAGAGCTTTGATTTAGTGGGACAAAGAAATGAACAAAAAGTATGTTTCCATTACTGTAGGTTTGATGAATTTAGTTTGCCCACAGCCTTCAGCCAACTATCACATGCCCCCTTGACTTAATTTCGAAAGGTTTTTTTGGGAAACAGTTAGTGTATGCCTTTGGCAGGCTGGTTGCAAAGGCCCCAATAGTCCTGTTTCTTACTCTCCAGGCAAATTACTACAGAAGAAGGTGAACAAAGAGCCAAAGAACTTAGCGTGATGTTCATTGAGACTAGTGCAAAGACGGGTTACAACGTGAAGCAGGTAATTTTTAACTTCTGGTTTCAACACAAATTATTTCCACCCGGTTTGAGACTCCCTCATTAGCAAATGTGGGCTTCATTTTCTTAGCACCAATGTCTTCTACAAGGTGAGCTTTTCCAGCTTGAGTTAATGTTTCATTTTTACTATCTTAAAAAAAAAAGGCGATGCAATGTCACTTCTGGTTTAGGGGCCTTTCATGCTCACTGCTGAAGTGCTTTTATCTGTGTACGTTGGATACATGGATATGTTTTAGTTCTTCTTTCACGTCTATTCTCACGAGTGTAAACTTCATATTCCATTGCAGACACTATATTCACAAATTTGGGGTGTTGTCTTTCAGCTTTTCCGCCGCGTTGCTGCTGCCTTACCTGGGATGGACAACGCTCCCGAGAAGAGCAAAGATGACAGTATCCTTATCCTGCTGATCAGGAGCTTTGTCCTGTAATTACAACCTTTTATCTGCCTGCCGTGTCATTTTTAGAGAGTACGTATGTAGCTGGTTCCCTCCATCAGGGATCTTGCAGGGAAATTGCAAAGCTTAAACAATTTGCCATATCAACCTTCAAAGCTGTCCATTTTGCATGTATCAAAATTGCATTGAAAGCTTGTTAAGGTCCAACCTATTAGTTCTTGAAGTACAGTTGGGCCAGTTCACCTCTTTAGAACAGGAGTCCCCAATCCCCAATCCCCAGGCCACGGACCACCATCAGGCCACAGCCCATTGGGAACCAGGCGGCCAAAACAGCAGGCAAGAGTGTGAAGTTTCATTTGTACATGTGCTGGATTTAGGTTGCACATACAAAACCATTCCTCCCCACCGTCGCTGTTGAAACTGTTGAAGCCTCTGACACTGCGGCCAGTCTACAGAATGAAAAGAGTTAGGGACCCCTGCTGTAGAAGGTATTTCTGCGCTCTGGGCTTGGTTGTTTTCTTGCAGATGTTTCAGTACCCAAACTAGGTGTCATCCTCAGTGCTATCATGGTACCTAGTATGGATCATGAAACATCTGTAAGAAAACAGCCAAGCCCAGAGCGCAGAAATACCTTCTACAGCAGGGGTCCCTAACCCTTTTCATTCTCTTTTCAAGCTCACTGAGCAACAAGGACCCCACGATCCTCCTCCTCCTATCTGCAACCCCACCCCTTTTCCTCTACTGATGACATTACCTAGGTGGGTAATGAAATATCTGAAAGAAAACAACCAGGCTCAGAGAGCACCAAGGATCCCTCAGAACTAACTATTCCCAACAGATCATTAAATCAAGGTAGTCCTGTTTTCACCTGCATCCATCCCATTAATGTTTTGGGTAATACTTCTCAAATGCCAGTGGGAAGGACAAGGATTGATTCCCTCAATAGTACAGCTTCACAGTCTTTACAGCCCCCTCTAAGTGGTTTATAGCCCCCAATATTGAATTCAGAGGGAGGGAGGGCAAGAGCAATAGCACTTAGACTTACATACCGCTTCACAGTTCTTTACAGCCCTCTTTAAGTGGTTTACAGCCTCCAATGTTGCATTCTAATTGAAGGGAAGGGAAAGGAAGAGCCAACAGCAATAGCAATAGTACTTAGACTTATATACTGCTTTGCAGTGCTTTACATCTCTCTCTAAGCAGTTACAGAGTCAGCCTCTTGCCTCCCAACCCTCCGGATCCTCACTATATCAACCTTGGAAGGATGGAAGGCAGAGTCAACCTTGAGCTTGGTGAGATTTGAACTGCAGGCAGCTGACAGTCAGCAGTAGTCATCTGCAGTACTGTATCTAACCACTGCGCCACCACAGCACCAGCTCATTTGTTGGGCTTTGTTGGATCAAACAGCTCTATTTGTGCGTGCGTGCGCGTTTCGGCTTGTACAGAGATCTGTTTTCCTTAACCCCTTCTCTCCAGTGATTGACATCAAATTAGAGAAACCACCTGAGCAGCCTGTGACGGAGAATGGCTGCTCTTGTTAAATGTTCTCCAGCGTGGCAGCCCCCCCTTCCCAGTTAGCCAGTTCAGTCTCTCACCGAAGAGCTCCACTTCTTACTGACTACCAAAAAAACACGACTTTTCCGAGGGCCGAGAGGCCACTTCAATAGGCGATTGGAGTCATCCCGTCTCCTCCCCCCCCTCCCCTGCGTCTTGTGGACAGCCCCAGTCGCTCCCGTTTACTGCATGGTGTGAACCCTCCAATGCCTCTTGCCCTTCGTTGGTTGTTGCACTTTGGTGCTGCTGTGGCACTCTTGCTAGGTTTTCCTTGCTGGGTTTGTCCTATGAATGTGCAAGGGAGGAATTGTGTCCCATCTTTATTTTTTAAAACAGATATTGATAAAACTTACCATAAAGGAGCTAATGCATTCTTTCTTTCTCCACATTCCCCTCTCCAACTTTTTTGAAAAAGCCCTTTCTACCACTGCTTATTGTTCATTTGCAAATCCTCTGATTTAGCTAAGTCTTCGTTGGTAGCCAGAAGAAGCATGTCCTACTTAATGTTTCTGTTCTTCTTTCCTCACGAATGGTGCTAAGGAAGAGGAGAACCCCTCAGAGAGGATTGACATACGTTCTTCTCTCTCTTTCCAGATTATCTAAGTAATCTTTTATCCCAGATGGACTGATTCATTCCTCCGGCCCACCCACCCACCCAACCGTCCATTGCTGGATATGTATAGAGATGGTAGGCAGGAATGGGAGGATTCTGAGTCTTTATGTGGGAAGCCTGGTTCCTGCATATTGCTGAGTTGGGGAGTTTCCAAAATGGAGAGTGCATATTCTCCAGCAGTTTATTCCACCTTCTCTCTCCCTTTCTCTTGATACTCTCAGAAGAAAATCTTGTTCTTCGTGAGTTCTGAAGTAGAGGGTAGCTGGATTAAACAGAGAACTTCTCTAGGCTCAGACCAATGCCAGGAGCTGCTATTTTTACATAATTTATTGCTCATGACTCATTTGAAATATGCAAAGTGCTTTACAACTGCCTCCACTTTTTGCTTCATTCCTTGGTTTGTCATTTTGAATTATGTCTCTACATTAGTCTGCTCCAACCTACAGGTGTGCAGAACTACTCTTTTTAAATATTTCCTAGTCACAAAGGCCCAGGATTTGCAAATTTGGGAAGTATTAGGTTGGGGAGAATTCCCATAGACGGCTGTTAGAGTCCTGCTGAGTCCTTGTCTGATTGTTGGAAGGTCCTCATTCTGGGCCTTTAGTCCACTGCTTTATCCTGTCCTTCAAAACATAGATGTCTAGTTAAACATGGAGTTGTTTGTTTTTATTTCATGTACAGTGGAAGAAATGCTAATCCTTGTCAGATGTTTGCTGATTCTTCAAAAGAATATTGTACGTATTTTAAAAAAAAATAGAGGTTTGCATAGATTTCTTGAGCTTCTGATTTAGCACAGAATTTATTTTCAGGTATTTGCTCTTTGACTGAATGCAAGTTGCACTAGCATGCAAACTAACACGGGAAGACAGGTAGAAGACAGCATGAACTGGGTAATATTTTCTGATGATATTTGAATAACATGTTTTGTTTGTCTCCGTGTGATCGTCCTCCCGTAGATCCTGAATTACAGCTCTCGAGTTCCTAATCCACATGGCTACTGGCAGTGCAGGCCAGTATTTCTTAACCTTGGGAAGTTTAAAAAGTATGGACTTCCAACTCCCAGAATGGGAGCTGGGTGCTGAAGTCCACACATCTTAAATTTACTGAGCTTGAGTAGCACTGGAACAGGCTGAAGATTGCTGGGAATTGTCATTTGAAAGGAAAGATTATAGAAGTTGCAATCTGACCCATTCAAACAATGCTCTGGATCAGGGCTCTCCAACCTTGGTCACTTTAGTGCTGGCTGAAGAATTCTGAGAGTTGACGTCCACAAGAATTAAAGTGACCAAGGTTGGAGACTCTTGCTCTGGAGAATGGGTCCTGTTGTGCTGGGCATGCTTTTGAGCATAGTGTATAAAGATCTCTGCCGCTGTAATTTTATGACTGGGTGATGAGGTGATGCAAAATATGCAACTCATCAAAGTTGAAGGTGATAAGGACCATTTTCTTTTGGTGTGATTTGTGGTGGAAGGATAGTAACCCAATATATAGTCGTCTGATTTTTCTCACTTTTTCTGGACTAAGCTCACCTGGAGCCAAAGTAACTTTTATCCTCTTCTGGGAGAATTTGGGGGATTAGAACCAGAAACGTTATCCAAAATGAGTTCTGCCTATCGACCCAGCATAAGCATTTCCTTCTCCCCATCTGAGGATTTCCTTGGTCTACCTTGCTCTCACAACACGTCTGTCGTCCTGCTTTCAATTTCTAGTGTGTGATTCTTTCACCGGGGCTGAGCTGCAAATGATTTATTGTTCTTCTTTGTCTAAAATGGCCTCCTTCTCCCCAGCCCCACCCGTTTGCCAGCTCTTCTGTCAGAGTCCTGGGCAGCACAGTTGAGTTGTTCCCTTAAGTTCAGAGGAAACCACCAAAGGGGAAATGCCTTCCATCAAAGGATGCTAATCTTTACCCAAGCGGTACCGCTACAGCCACACTGTCTGCAGAATACATCATAAAGTACTCAAAGAAGGCTGAAACTCAGGTTTCTTGCTTGAGAAACCGGGTTTTCCATAGAGATGAGCCGATATTGTTGTAGTTTATCAATGCTGCAGGAAGTTGGTGGCTTTTTCTTAGCCCTTTGGCGTTTTGCTGGCACTCCCAGTCTAGAAGCCTCGTGCATAAAGAAGGACAACAGTTATGCAGATGCATAGAATATTTGTAGGAGATGTCTGCACATAACCTTCTCCTAGCACCCTTATCCTCTTGTCTCAAAAGGTGTTTTTTCAAGAGGCAACTGGACTGTCTTGTTTTTTTCTTGAGGGAAGAAGAAGCTTCATCTGTTCTCACTCAGAACTGATGGTGCTTTTTGGATGAGGAGCAAAATGGCTTCTTCCCTCAAGAAAAAAACAGACAGTCCAGTTGCCTCTTTAAAAAGCACCTTTGAGACAATCCATGACCTGGATGACTGACAATCTCCATAGATGCTCCATCTTCTTGTTATGGGAATTGGGAAAAATCAGACATAGTTCTACCTGTATTTAGAAAACATTGTTTGTGGGTCCAGCTTCTTAGCCCTGGCACAGAGGCTTCACGTTGCTCAAAATTCCCGCTTTACATTTTCTTTGCTGCCTTTGAAGGCACCTGCAGCCTTGAAATCTTTGAAGAAGTGTGTTGAATTATTTCCAATTCTTAAAAGCACCACTGACCTCTTCCGAACATCGGCCCCACTGAGATAACCAATTACTTCCTCTGATGTGCAAAGCTGCTCTGGCATCTTCCCACATGCCTCTTACCTGAACCCAGGTAGCCTGGAGCGTATCTCTCTTCCTCTCCAATCAGAATCAGCCAGCCTTGCAGAGCTCGGCTCCCTGGATTTCGAAAGCGACTCCCTCCCCTTTTGCAAAAGGTCCGTTCCCAACCTGTGTAGATAACTATATATAGATCTAGAGAAAGATATATATACTCCCTATTGTGTGGGGATTGGCAATGTCCTGTCACGTGTCTGTTCCTTTCTCCGCAGTTAACTGGGGCTGCTACTCTCTCTCCCTTTCTCCTCCGGCCACTGCTGTCTTGGTGATCTTTGACGATGCACTGGAAAACTACTCTGGAGATTAGGGGTTTAAAAAAGAAAAGAAAAAATGGGGAAAAAATAAGCATAAATGTTTGTGGGTCGGGATGGCATTTGGGGGAAAATAGTCTTGTGAACGACACACTTCGCTCACCCCTGCCTTCTCTGTGATTGTGTATAATACTTGAGTGTGTGTCTCGGGGTCTGCTGTCTCCTAGCTGTTAGCCAACTAAGTGACTCTTGATATATGAATATTGACTGTCAGATTGCAGCTGTGTATCACACTAAATAAATTCAGTTCACCACAGTTTCTGTGTCGCTGTGATGGATTTCTAAGGAAACGCTGCATCCGGTAATGCTCGCTTCCAACTTTCCGTATCAAGCACATATTAAAAGAGAAAAAAGTTTAATTAAAAGAAGGACTAAGGGAAACATGATAGCAGTGTTCCAATATCTCAGGGATGGCCACAAAGAAGAGGGAGTCAAGCTATTATCCAAAGCACCTGAGGGTAGAAAGAAGCAATGGGTGGAAACTAAAGAAGGGCAGAAGCAACCTGGAATGAATGAGAAATTTCCTGACAGAACAATTAACCAGTGGAACAGCTTGCCGCCAGAACTTGTGAATGCTCCAGCATTGGAAATTTCTAAGATGATGGTGGATAACCATTTCTCTGAATTAGTACAGGGTTTCCTGCCCAATCGGGGTTGGATTAGAAGACCTCCAAGCAGTGTTCTCTCTAAAAAATTTTGGGGGTGGGCGAAAAAGTATAGTGTCTGAGCGGCAGTTCCTTCGGGACTGGGCGACACAGAAATAATAATAAAATTTCCCTCTCGGCTTCTGGGCAGGTTTGGAAAACTCTGAGTTGATGATGATTTTTAAGTGAGCGATTGCTCACTGCTCAGCTTAGAGGGAACTATGCCTCCAAGGTCCCTTCCAACTCTGTTGCTGTTGTTGTGATGATGATGATGATGAAGTACATTGGTTCTGCAATGGCAAAAAAACAAACAGGGATCTAGCAGCACTTTTTTCTTTTTCCAGGTCACAAAATTATTAAAAGGGACAGTTTTTATTCCCACTTTTTAATGGAAGCTAAATGGAGAAATGAAAGGAAGCACTTGAACCTCTTAACTTGCCAAGTCTACTTTTTCAAAGTTATATTTCAAGTGAAGAGAGTAGCTTTAGCTCTGGGATTCTTCCCTGAAATAAATGCTGCCTTCATTCTGAATGTGCACCAGATGATTTGCCTGTTTTAAAACAGATTTGCAGATCTAGCAAATCTAGTGATAACTGGGTAGTGAAAGCAAGAAAGCAACCGACTTCAGAGAGCACCAAAAAGACCCCCACTGCTCAACCCCAAGCTACAATTATTCTCTTCCATAAACAACTTTCTTTTATTACTTCATCCTCTTGCAGATTTTGAGGTTAGGTACTGTAGTTTCCTCTAGCTTCAGAGCTGTACGACACCCTTAGAAAATTAACACCATCTGATGAATAGAATGAATAAACAGTATAGGATAAAATCCAACATTAACTCTTCTTCCCCCTCTCAAATATCCATTTTTCTCCATGCACTGGGCTACCAGTAGTCGGCTCAGCTCTTTTTTCATTTCTGATTAATGTGAAAGTTGATTTTGCACAGCAGTGCAAGTGAACAAAAGTGTGATTCTGTAGCCTTTTTTTATCTGGAGGTCCTGCAAAAGCGAACTGCAGTCCATAATCCACTGTAATTTTAGATGGGTGAGGCTTGAAATAAACACAGAGATGTGGTCTTTTGTTCCTCAAAGAAGGAACAAAAGGAACTGGTATGATGTGCCCTGTGTGCCTTTTTGCCTTTTGGGTTACACACGAGTTGTGTAGCAAGTTTGCATCACAATAGGCAGAAAAAAAATGCTTTGAACAACTTTGTAATGCTGTGTTATTTCCCCAGAGTTTGTCGCTATTGAAAGTTTTGGATATGTCCAGATGTGTGTAATTAAAGCATTAATGAGAATGATCTCAAGGCAGGCAAGTATAGTAAAGTAAGTTTGTCCAAATGTATAAATTCTGTAATTGGGCAGTTAGGTTTATTGGGCCAGGCAAAAATTGAAGATTTTGAAATCTTGAAAATTGTATGGTCTGGAGGACAGAAGGGAAAGGGGGGACATGATTGAAACATTTAAATATGTTAAAGGGTTAAATAAGGTTCTGGAGGGAAGTGTTTTTAATAGGAAAGTGAACACAAGAACAAGGGGGCACAATCTGAGGTTAGTTGGGGGAAAGATCAGAAGCAATGTGAGAAAATATTTGCCTGAAAGAGTAGTAGATGCATGGAACAAACTTCCAGCAGACATGGTTGGTAAATCCACAGAAACTGAATTTAAATATGCCTGGGATAAACATAGATCCATCCTAAGATAAAATACAGGAAATAGTATAAGGGCAGACTAGATTGACCATGAGGTCTTTTTCTGCTGTCAGTCTTCTATGTTTCTAAGAAAAGACAAATGAAAATTTATACAGCCATAGTGAATGTTGCTTATATATATATATATTGCTTGAATGTTGCTTGTGTGTGTGTTTGTGTGTACACACACACACATACATATGTCTCCAACCTTGGGAACTTTAAGACTAGTGGACTTCAACTCCCAGAATTCCCCAGGCTCAACAAGGCATTCTGGGAGTTGAAGTCCACAAAACAAAGCTGCCAAGGTTGGAGAGCCCTGTTCTAAAAAAAACCCAGTGATGGTGTGAATTGCCATATTTGTCATTTTATTATTGAGGAGGAATTTATATTATCTCTTTTCCAAGGTTGTGCAAATGCCTCATGATCTCAACGACGGGTGTTTTCAAGCAAATGAAGAACTGCAATACTAGAAATGTGTCTTTGAAGCTTACACATTGGAAAAAAACATGACAAACCTAGGGGTTAATTTAAATTATACAGCAATGTCATATTTGACGATACCCATCACCCATCTTTCGACCAAATGTGCCCTGACTCCAGAGCTGAAAGACCCATCAATGGAGCATCTTCTAGTATAATCTGTCATTGGATTTATTGATCAGCCCATCACCAGCAGATAAAGCTAATTTTTTAGAGATTAATCCTTTCATTTAAAGATATCCAGAATTTGGTCGTGCAGGGCATGTGTTTCAAGCTTGGATTCGTGGCTTGGTACTGACCCAAGACTTTCAAAAGATTTTATATATAATTTCATGGTTTGGATCTTGGTCTACCAGGTGGCAAATTCTTGATCTCAGCCACTTTTTAAGCCTTTATGGACTTCTTACTCCCAGAATTCCTGGCTGGGGAATTGTGGGAGTTGAAGTCCACCCAGCTTAAAGTGGCGGAGGTTGAGAAACAATGCCTTATAATCTTTTATCCTCTGCAGCCAATTCCCTGCAACTTCCTGTCTAGTCAATGGAGAAGCAGTTAGGAAATTGGCCTTGCCTGCACAAGGAAATGTGGGTCTGCGGAAGGGTTAAATTCCCCCAAGCAGAACTACCCCCTCTAGGCCAGGCACTTCTCTGCATTTGACATGTTCTCCGTGTGGCCTTTCCTCTTCCGCCAGAAAAGCCCCTGGCTAAAACCAAAAGCTGCTCAAAAAAGAGCTTTTAAACAAGACAACTACAGAGGCGTGCCTCGTTTACACACAGTCCTCCACTCCGGAGCAACTCCAAGAGGAATTAATCTTGGAATAATTTCTATAGCAAAAACACAACAGCAGGTGGAACTATTTTCTCTTCGGCCGTTTGCAAAATGTCTAGTCTGCCTGGTTTGGTGGCAGTTGGTCTTTCTCACGCCCATGTTCTCCATCTCAAGTTGTGGGTGGATTTTTTTTTTGGTTTAACTAAATCACAAATTGTCATTTGCTTTTACGGCAGTGTCGAGTGCAGATGGCGAAAGCAGGGCGCATTGAAAAGAAGCCAATGTGCTTCATAACCCCAATTGCAAGTTGCAAGAGTAGAAAACCTGGAGTTTTTCACCTTGCCTCCCTCCTTTTGCTTTCAAGAATAATAATAATAATTATTATTATTATTATTATTATTATTATTATTATTTATTGGATTTGTATGCCGCCCCTCCGTAGACTCAGGGCGGCTAACAACAATGATAAAAACACCATGTAACAATCCAATAATAAAACAACTAAAAACCCTTATTATAAAACCAAACATACACACAGACATACCATGCATAACTTGTAATGGCCTAGGGGGAAGGAATATCTCAACTCCCCCATGCCTGGCGGTATAAATGAGTCTTGAGTAGTTTACGAAAGACAGGGAGGGTGGGGGCAATTTTAATCTCCGGGGGAAGTTGGTTCCAGAGGGCCGGGGCTGCCACAGAGAAGGCTCTTCCCCTGGGGCCCGCCAAACGACATTGTTTAGTCGACGGGACCCGGAGAAGGCCAACTCTGTAGGACCTTATCGGTCGTTGGGATTCTTGCAGTAGCAGGCGGTTCCAGAGGTAGTCTGGTCCAAAGCCATGTAGGGCTTTAAAGGTCATGACCAACACTGAATTGTGACCGGAAACTGATCGGCAGCCAATGCAAGCCACGGAGTGTTGAGGAAACATGGGCGAATCTTGGAAGCCCCACGCCAGGCAAGAAACTGCAAGGGAATGTTGATATTTTTTCTTTTCTTTTGGGTAACTATTTATTTTCTCTTATTCTGTTTTCCAATGCTTTTCTACCAGTGACAAACGTCCATTTTTATTTTTATTTTTCTCCAGAATTTCCATGTATATATATCAATTGATATGCCTTAAAAATTCATCAGTAAGATACACAACTATACATTTGTATCCAATCAGCCCTAAATCAATCTCTTATTTTGCACCTATCCATCAATCTGTTTTTCTTCATTTCTTTACACTCCCTTTCCTCTGTCTCCCTCTCCTCTTCCTCCCTTCTTGCTCCTTCTCCCTACTTCTCCCTTCACCTTTCTACTTCCTCTTTCTCCCTCTTAACCTTTCCTTGACTGATTCTTATCCGAGATCATCTCGTATTGAAGAGACGGATAACATATTCCCATACCTTTCTAAATTGTTGGTGCTGAGACAACTTCCTTGTGTGTCTAATCCAGAGGTTTTCGAACTTGGCAACTTTTAAAACTTTGTGTGGACTTCAACTCCCAAGAATTCTCCAGCCAGCATAGCTGCCAGGTTTTGAGGACCCTAACCACACATATGCAACTATATTCTATATTACAATCTTCCTTCTTCCTCTCCCCAATACAGATAGTCTTCGACTTACAGCAGTTCATTTAGTGAATGTTCAAAGTTACAATGGTACTAAAAAAAGTGACTTTACAACCATTTTCACACACACACCATCGCTGCAGCATCTCTCCTTTTCACAAGGTCAAAATTCAGATGCTTTGGTGACTTTGTTTATTTGTTTATTTAATTTTGTCCAATGCACAATAATACACAATGAAGGTAGTAAACGACACCTTCAAAGGGGGAAAAATAGAGAAGGAATAGAAGAGAGCGTATAGGATAAGATAAATCAAAGGGATAGAAGAGAAGATATATGGGATATAGGAGAGACAATAGGACAGGTTTGGAAGGCACTCTAGTGCACTTATGCACGCCCCTTACTCACCTCTTAGGAATCTAGAGAGGTCAACCGTGGATAATCTAAGGGTAAAATGTTGGAGGTTAGGGGATGATACTATGGAGTCCAGTAATGAGTTCCACACTTCAACAACTCTATTACTAAAGTTGTATTGTTTACAGTCAAATTTGGAGCGGTTAATATTGAGCTTGAATCTGTTGTGCTCTAGTGTTGTTGTGGTTGAAGCTGAAGTAATCATTGGCAGGCAGGACATTGCAGCATATGATCTTATATGCAATACTTAGATCATGTTTAAGGCAGCGTAGTTCTAAGATTTCTAGGCCCAGGATTGTAAGTCTAGTTTCGTAGGGTGTTCTGTTTCGAGTGGAGGAGTGAAGGGCTCTTCTGGTGAAGTATCTCTGGATATTTTCAAGGGTGTTAATGTCTGAGATGCGGTATGGGTTCCAAACAGATGAGCTGTATTCGAGGATGGGTCTGGCGAAAGTTTTGTAAGCTCTGGTAAGTAGTGTGAGACTGCCAGAGTGCTTTTGCAGGGGAGGGCGTGATTGCAACCTTCTGAGAAGCCAATTCAATAAGGAAGCCAGATTCACTTAACAAAGGTGTTCACTTATTTAACAATTGCAATGATTCATTTAACCACATTAGCAAAAGAAGAGTCATAACACGGGGTAAAACTCCCTTAATGAATGTTGCATTTATTTATTATTTCTTAGTTACATTTGTATGCCGCCCAACTCCCTTAAGGCAGAGGTCTTCAAACTTGGCAACTTGAAGACTTGTGGACTTCAACTCCCAGAATTCTCCAGCCAGCTTTGCTATGCTGGCTGGAGAATTCTGGGAGTTGAAGTCCACAAGTCTTCAAGTTGCCAAGTTTGAAGACTTCTGCCCTAAAGGACTCTGGGTGGCTCACAACCAAAAAGAGCAACTTATTAATATTAAATATCTAAAAGAGGAACAATTTTAAAAAACAAATTAAACCCATAATAAAACCATGTGTATCTTTTATGGCCAGATCTAGATAATGCATCCTCTGATCAACAGCCCCAGGCCTGCCCTACATTATTATCCTTATCATTATCATCATCATCATTATTATTATTGTTATTATTTATTATTATTATTTAGATTTGTATGCCGCCCCTCTCCAAACTTATTAACTTATTGCCGTCATTAAGTCAAGGACTACCTCTAATGTTTCAGGGTCATTTTTTAATTTAAAAAAAAAAATTAATTATCTTCCCACTCATTAAAAAAATGGTTCAGTTTTCCAAAGTTTGCTGATAGTTGTCTCCTTTCTCTGTGTGTGTATGTGCGTGTTTCTCTTGCTTCCTTTTCCTCTTCCTCCCTCGCGCGCTCGGCGGTTGCAGCGGGCCCGGGGCTTCCATCCCGGAACGCGCCCGGCGGGTTTCTCAACAGCCTCCGCCGGAGCCCTTTCACCCGGCCGCCCTTGGAAACCTCGCCCGGCGCGGGGGCGGAGAAGCGGCAGCAGCAGCAGCGCCTTCCCAGCCGCGGAGTCCCGGGAGGCGGAGGGCGGGCGGGCAAGGGGGCGGGCGGGCGCGGCCAATCGGCGTCTCACCTGCCCCGCCGGCCGGGTTGGGACTCCTGGCCGTCGGTGCGGGGCCGCTGCTCTGCCCCTTGTGCGCCCGCTGGCTGGCTGGCCGCCCGCTCGGGGCTTCTGCGGCTGAGACGGGCCGGTGGGCATGGAGCCCGTCCGGCTCCCCGACGAAGCCGCCTTCCGCGCCTTCCAGACGGAGTGCGAGACGGAGCTGGGCTGGCTGAGCCGCTACAACCGGGAGGGCATCGCCGTCTGGGGGCAGCCGCCGCCCCAGGGGGACTTCGCCGTGCACCGCGTCAAGGTGAGAGCCTCCGTGGGGATGCGCGGACACGTGTCAGGCAGGGCCAAGGAGGGGCCATCCCACCCCTAAGAGACCCCCCCACCCCTTTTCTCCTCCCTCTCCGCGTTTCTCTTCCAAGGCTTGCGAGTCGGTGGCTTGTGTGTGTGTTGCGTGTCAGGCCGCGTTTTTCCCAGGTTTGCTCGAGTTGCGGGTTAGCCAAGTGTGTTCACACATGCCTCGAGCCGACCAGCCGGGACTCCCACTTTGCCTGCCTGTTGCTCTTGGCCCAAACCTGTTTTCGTTGAGCCACAATTCAATGAAGAAGGGAGGAAAGTGGGAAACGCAACTGCACGTGTGAATCGAGGAAATTGGAGTCCCGTGTCCTGTGTATCAGCAGCAGCAGCTGCCACATCCCTTCTGGGAGCTGAGCTTAATGACAAGCCAGGTGTGGTAGGAATGTAACAGAAACCTGACATTAAAAGCTTAAATCCAATTAGCTGTAGGAAGGGAATTGTTCCTGGCGCTTTGGTTATTGTTTTGTCGTCTTCTTTTGATTTATAGTCACACTTCAATCCTGTTTATTTTTCTCCATTTAATTCTGTGTGTTTGGGATATCCCTAAACTGGTGCAGCATTTGGTGAGGGGGGGAAAGTATGGGGGAGAATCATTTTTTTAAAAAAATGATTATTTCTTTTATTATATAAAATACAAAGAAAATAGGAAATTTAGGGAAGGAGGGAGGGGTGTGAGAGGGAGGGGTGTGAGATACAAGAGAGGAGGAAGGGAGGGAGAAAGAAAGAGAAGGAAGAGGAAGGAAGGAAGCGAAAGAAAGAAAGAAAGAAAGAAAGAAAGAAAGAAAGAAGGCATTGACTTCCAACTCTTTTTGCACAGTACAAGATAAAAGCATTCCATCTTCAACTTCTTGCTTTTACACATTAATAAATAACTAGCCATTTTTAAAAAGACAAATCTTTCTGATCAATAAAACCTAAGTGAAAGTTTCTTCTCTTTTTATCACAAGCACAAGATGCAGAAGTGATATCCAAATGAGACTACAGTATAATTTCCTCTTCGAATGAAATAATTTAACCCTTCCTGCTTTATCCTCCTTGCTATAGAAATAGGATGTACAGTGTCCCCTCGCTTTTCGCGGGGGATGCGTTCTGAGACCGCCCGTGAAAGTCGAATTTCCGCGAAGTAGAGATGCGGAAGTAAATACACTATTTTTGGCTATGTAGACTTGTCACGAAGTTCGAACCTGCGAAAATCAAGGGAACACTGTATTTCTATTTACGCCTAATAATCTTTGTGAATTGTCACTGGTTTTTATTAACAGCGTTAATTGTAGCCTTTCAAAATCTTTGACCTTACTGGGGAAAAAAGATTCATAGACATTTTTAAAACCATAATTCTTATCAGATCCTGGATTGTGAATGTCAACCCAACAGGGCAAGCTGGGAGGTGTCACCAGCTGAGTAGAGTATGGATCATGAGTTGGTTGGTTGGTTGGTTAGTTAGTATTACTAGGCCACACTTCTCTCATTTGATGCAGCCTATCAAATGTGGGGACCTCAAATTAGAGGGGAAATGATGGAGTAGTTGGATTTTTTGAACAATTAGCTAAGAAGTTCTGAATTCTGGAGGTGCTTAAGAAGAGATTGAACAATCATTCATCTGAAATGGTATAGGTTTCCTGCCTGACCCTTCCCTTCCAAGTCTCTTATTCTGTTAAACTCAGTTCCTCATTTCACCATCAGGGGAGACCTACAATAATTGTTTCTTCTCAGAGATATTTATTTCTTATTCAGATTATTTATTTATTATTCGAATTTGCATGCCGCCCAACTCCCAAGGGACTCTGGGCAGCTCACAAAGAATAAAACATACCATATATAACATTAAAAACCATTAACAAACCAACCATCTAAAACAATTAAAAACCAACAATTAAAAACAATTAAAACAGCTGAAAACCATAGATGTCATTAATGGTGTACCATCAGATCAACGGCCGGAGGCCTGCTGGAACTATCTTCATGGCATTGTGACCATCAAAGAGGAAGGAGACCCCAGAATACAATCCTCTTGGCTTGAGTCCTGCCTGGCAAAAAAAGTGATCAATAAAATATTTGCCTTTGTACTGATCATGGTCTTGTGTCAGGTCTTTTGGTATTTTAAATTATGGGTTTTTAGTTTTTTAAATATTAGATTTGTATTTTACATTGTTTTCTACTATTGTTGTGAGCCGCCCCAAGTCTACGGAGAGGGGCGGTATACAAATTTAGTAAATAATAAACTAACTAACTAACTAACTAACTAACTAACTAACTAACTAACTAACTAACTAACTAACTAACTTTAAGACTTGGGGATTTCAATTCCCAGAACTCTCCAGCCAGCTATGCGGGCTGGAGAATTCTGGGAGTTCAAGTCCACAAGTCTTACAGTTGCCAAGTTTGAAAACCTCTGTCTTAGGTAAAAGCTTCTCCTTTAATAGATACCTCTTCTTAAGCAATAAACTCAAAGTTATTCATGTTAATTTAAAGGAGTCTCTGTTTGGAAATAAGCCTTAATTAAAAATTGGCCGTAATAATGATGCTGAAATTACTAGGTACCAAGAGATACCAAAACCTAATTTAAATTTTACTTGGGCAGACATCCCGGTCTTGCTGGGGAGAGGCAGATATGGTGGGAGCCTTGGAGCTAGCCGTTCCAGGGGAAGGAGAGATCGCTGCTTAGTAGCGATCCCTCCTTCCGGCTCCTTGAGCTCAACCCAAGATACTGGTGACGAGTGTAATCCTGGCCCTGGGCTCAAGCTGCTGCTGCTCAATGCCAGGTCGGTGGTAAATAAAGCTCTCCTCATCCGGGATTTGATCCTGGATGAGGAGGCCGACCTGGCTTGTGTGACCGAAACCTGGCTGGGCCCAGAGGGAGGAGTTCCTCTCTCGGAAATCTGTCCAGCTGGGTTTCGGGTGTGGCATCAACCTCGACCCCAGGGAAGGGGGGAAGGAGTGGCTATTATAGCCAGGGAGAGTCTTTGCCTGCGTAGGCTCATTGCTCCAGAGGTTGCGGGTTGCGAGTCCCTTCTGGTGAAGTTGGACTTAGGGGTTCAGGTGGGCTTGTTACTCACGTACCTGCCTCCCAGCTGCGTGTCAACAGCCCTGCCTGTGCTGCTCGAGGAGGTGGCCGGGTTGGCGGTGGAGTTCCCCGGACTTATTGTCCTGGGGGACTTCAATCTGCCGTCACTCGGCGGTTCCTCTGGACTGGCACAGGAGTTCATGGCCACCATGACAGCCATGGACCTGACTCAAGTAGTTCAGGGTCCAACCCACGAGGGTGGGCACGCACCCGATATGATATTCCTCTCTGAGCAATTGAGTAATGGTCTGAGACTAAGGGGCTTAGAAGTGTTGCCTTTGTCATGGTCAGACCATTTCCTACTGCGGCTTAACTTCCTGGCTCCAATCCTTCCCCGCAGGGAGGCGGAACCAATTAAGTTGTTCCGCCCCAGACGCCTGATGGATCCAGAAGGTTTTCAGAGGGCGCTTGGGGTCATTCCAGATACACTCGTTCACAGTTCGGCAGAGACCCTTGCTGAGGCCTGGAACAAGGCTGCAGTAGGGGCTCTTGACCGGATTGCGCCGTTGCGACCTCTCCGCGGCACTAGACCCCGTAGAGCCCCATGGTACAACGAGGAGCTCCGGGAGTTGAAGCGCCAGAAGAGACGTCTGGAGAAGCGATGGAGGAACAGTAAGTCTGAATCCGATCGAACACTTGTAAGAGCTCATATTAAGACTTACAAAGTGGCGCTCAAGGCGGCAAGATGCGCGTACCATGCCGCCTTGATTGCATCAGCGGAATCCCGCCCAGCCGCTCTGTTCAGGGTGACCCGCTCCCTTCTTAATCAGGGGGGAGTTGGGGAGCCCTTGCAGAGCAGTGCTGAGGACTTTAACACGTTTTTCGCTGATAAAATCGCTCGGATCCGGGCGGACCTCGACTCCAATTGTAAAACAGAGTCGACTGACAACGAGTCAGTTGAGGCGACTGGGGCTAAACGTCTTTGTCCACCTGTCTGGGCGGAGTTTGACTTGGTGTCACCTGATGAAGTGGACAAGGCCATTGGAGCTGTGAGTTCCGCCACCTGTTTACTGGATCCGTGTCCCTCTTGGCTGGTTTCGGCCAGTCGGGAGGTGACACGGAGCTGGGTCCAGGAGATTGTCAACGCCTCCTTGGGGAGGGGGTCCTTCCCGGCCCTTTATAAGGAGGCACTTGTGCGCCCCCTCCTCAAGAAGCCTTCCCTGGACCCAGCCGTGCTTAATAACTACCGTCCAGTCTCCAACCTTCCCTTTATGGGGAAGGTTGTCGAGAAGGTGGTGGCACTTCAACTCCAGCGGTCCTTGGAAGAAGCCGATTATCTAGGTCCTCGGCAGTCTGGATTCAGGCCCGGCTACAGCACGGAAACTGCTTTGGTCGCGTTGATGGATGATCTCTGGCGGGCCCGGGACGGGGGCTTGTCCTCTGTCCTGGTGCTCCTTGACCTCTCAGCGGCTTTCGATACCATCGACCATGGTATCCTTCTGCGCCGGCTGGAGGGGTTGGGAGTGGGAGGCACTGTTCTCCAGTGGTTCTCCTCCTACCTCTCTGGTCGGTCGCAGTCGGTGTTAGTGGGGGGTCAGAGGTCGACCTCGAGGTCTCTCCCTTGTGGGGTGCCTCAGGGGTCGGTCCTCTCCCCCCTGCTATTTAATATCTACATGAAACCGCTGGGCGAGATCATCCAAGGACATGGGGTGAGGTATCATCAATATGCCGATGATACCCAGCTGTACATCTCCACCCCATGCCCAGTCAACGAAGCAGTGGAAGTGATGTGCCGGTGCCTGGAGGCTGTTGGGGCCTGGATGGGTGTCAACAAACTCAAACTCAATCCAGACAAGACGGAGTGGCTGTGGGTCTTGCCTCCCAAGGACAACTCGATCTGTCCATCCATTACCCTGGGGGGGGAATTATTGACCCCTTCAGAGAGGGTCCGCAACTTGGGCGTCCTCCTCGATCCACAGCTCACACTAGAGAAACATCTTTCAGCTGTGGCGAGGGGGGCGTTTGCCCAGGTTCGCCTGGTGCGCCAGTTGCGGCCCTACTTGGACCGGGAGTCATTGCTCACAGTCACTCATGCCCTAATCACCTCGAGGTTCGACTACTGTAACGCTCTCTACATGGGGCTACCTTTGAAAAGTGTTCGGAAACTTCAGATCGTGCAGAATGCAGCTGCGAGAGCAATTATGGGCTTCTCTAAGTATGCCCATATCACTCCAACACTCCGCAGCCTGCATTGGTTGCCGATCAGTTTCCGGTCACAATTCAAAGTGTTGGTTATGACCTATAAAGCCCTTCATGGCACTGGACCAGAATACCTTCGGGACCGCCTTCTGCCGCACGAATCCCAGCGACCGGTTCGGTCCCACAGAGTTGGCCTTCTCCGGGTCCCGTCGACTAAACAATGTCGTCTGGCGGGACCCAGGGGAAGAGCCTTCTCTGTGGCGGCTCCAACCCTCTGGAACCAACTCCCCCCTGAGATTAGGATTGCCCCCACCCTCCTTGCCTTTCGCAAACTTCTTAAAACCCACCTCTGCCGTCAGGCATGGGGGAACTGAAACATCTCCCCCTTGCCCATGTTGTTTTGGTATTAGATTGATTGTATGTGTGTTTTGTTTATTTGTTTTAATACTTGGGGTTGTTTTTGTGAATTTTTAGCTTAAAACTGAAATTGGATTGGTGGGTATTGGATTGTCATTATATATTGTTTTTTGTCTTGCTGTGAGCCGCCCCGAGTTTTCGGAGAGGGGCGGCATATAAATCCAATAAATCTAATCTAATCTAATCTATCTTGTAGACATAACAAATGCCTACCTGGCCTGAGCTACCAAGAAACGAAGATGCTGGTTTTGGTTAGACTTCGAAGACCTCCATCGTGTTTACAATTTTATCTAACAATTGATTAGCTGTTTGGGTTGGCTGGATTTTGGGGGGTGTCTTCTGGAGGCTTAACCATTTTCACAAAAGGATGCTAAAATAGACATTACTAGTCCTTTGATTTTTGGTTATTTCCATCTTTGTGTTTCCAAAATAATTTGTAGCACTTTAAAGGAGGGAAAAAATGTTAGGTTTATAATTAAATGTTAGGTTTATAAGGTTTATAATTGGAGGTTGTGGCTTATAATTGAAAAATAAGAGCAACAATCCAATACAGAATATAAACAATCATTTATATTAATTGGACTGCCATTGGTCAGAAATGGTGTTGGGTGTCCTGCTTGGGTGGGGTGGGGGGTTGACTAGATGACCTACAAGGTCCCTTCCAACTCTATTAGCCTATTAAATCTGTTTGGAACAATTCATAATACTGTACTGTATAGTTTTTGAACCATCCTTTATTGCTCAGCAAGATCTAAAGACATCTTGGCCTTTGACCTGTCAAAAGATGTTTTTTCTCAATGAAAAAAAAAATATCTGGAATGAAAAATGAAAACCTCTCCAGTATGGGCTTGAAAGAGTTTGATATAATTCTATGTAAAAAATTCTATATTAAATTCTATATTAAAAAAAAAAATTAATTTTTTTTTTAAAATGACCAGAATGAAAAACTCCAATATAATAAACTTCAGTAAAATAAATCAAGCTATGCTTCTTTTTCATGGTTATTCAGCTTGCTGAAACTTCTGGCCAGTAATTACATTTTTTTTCCTGGACTTAAAATATCTTAGAACAGCAAAATGGATCTCATTCTTCTTTTAATTTTCCAGCAACCCTTGAGGCAGTCTAGGTTGAAAAGAATTGAAGGTTGTGGATTCTGCTGTTAGTGGAGTACTAATTTTGTTTGAGGTTTCGAAAGATTAGAAGGAACTGTAAATTATGGTTTACTGACTATGCACCTCCTCCCTCTCATAAATTTATGTCAGATTTCCCCGATCTTGTACTCTCCAAATGTGTTTAGAGCAGTGTTTCCCAACCTTGGCAACTTGAAGATATCTGGACTTCAACTCCCAGAAGTCCCCAGCCAGCGTTCGCTGGCTGGGGACTTCTGGGAGTTGAAGTCCAGATATCTTCAAGTTGCCAAGGTTGGGAAACACTGGTTTAGAGAATGGATTGCAACTCTCTTTTTCCCCCCAGTAAAAGTTTCTTTTTAATTTTTTCTCCAATTTCCACATATACATCAATGCATATACCTTAAAAGTGTGATGGCGAACCCATGGCACGCGTGCCAGAGGTGGCACACCGAGCCATATCAGAGGTCACACGGGCATGCAAGACTTCACCATGTTTCAGCTCCAGCACGCATGTGCGCGCTGGCCAGCTGATTTTCGGCCTTGGGAAAGGCCATTTCGTCCTCTGGATGCTTCAAGGAAGCTTCCCCGAAGGCAAAAAAAAATAATAATCCCCCAATGGACAAACCGGAAGTTCGGAAAAACGCACATTGCCATTTGCCGTTGTGCTCTTTTTTTTGCACTCTGGAAGGTTCAAGGAAGCTTCCTGAAGCCCCGAAGTGCAAAAAACAGCACCTTGGACAAACTGGAAGTGCGTTTTCCGAACTTCCGGTTTGCCGCTGTGCTGTGTTTCGCTTTGGAGAGTTCACCATTCCAGGTCTCGATTATACAGTGTTCCCTCGATTTCCGCGGGGGATGCGTTCCGAGACCGCCCGCGAAAGTCAAATTTCCGCGAAGTAGAGATGCGGAAGTAAATACACCATTTTTGGCTATGGACAGTATTACAAGCCATCCCTTAACACTTTAAACCACTAAATTACCATTCCCTTAACAACCATTTACTCACTGATACTCCCATTTGAATAAGGCACTTAGTGATCCTGATATTTATAAACATAATTATTTATTAACAATAATTTTTTTGTTGTTATTTATTTGTAAAAATTATTAGTTTGGCGATGACGTATGATGTCATCGGATGGGAAAAACCATGGTATAGGAAAAAAACCGCGAAGTATTTTTTAATTAATATTTTTTGAAAAAACGTGGTATAGGTTATTCGCGAAGTTCGAACCCGCGAAAATCGAGGGAACACTGTACATGCCAGGTCAGCTCTCGCGTCCGAGAGTACATCACAGACGAGGGGGGCCTTGTTGACAACAGATCTGGCATTAAGTAGCAGCAGCCTGAGGCTAAGGTTTTCAGTAAGGATAGGTGTGAACTGTACCTGTTAGGAGGAATTTTTTACATTCATTAAATAATTTTGATAGTGGAACGTAAACAACTGCAATTCAGTAGCATTGAGAAAAGAATCTCTGTACTTTGTAGGTATCCCAAGGGGCTTTTTCAAACGGCCTCTGGACTTAAGATTTTCCTTGAAAACGTTCCAATTTTTATCCAAGAAATTTGGTCAGTTGTACACTGGGGATAATTAAAAGACACCAAATCAAACACAAAGGGAAAATATAATATGAGCAATATCGATCTGGAATTCAGTCTAGGAGGCTTTCCAGCTCTTGTGAAAAACATATTGCTTCACCTTCTCATCTATAGATCATAATAATAATAATAATAATAATAATAATAATAATAATAACAACAACAACAACAACAGCAATAATAATAATAATAACAATAATAATAACAACAATAATAATAATAATAATTTATTAGGTTTGTATGCCGCCCCTTTCCGAAGACTCGGGGCGGCTCACAACAACGATAAAAACAATATTATACTGGCACAAATCTAATATTAAAAAAAACCTAAAAAACCTATCATTATTAAAAACCAAACAGCACATACATACCAAACATAAATTATAATAAGCCTGGGGGAAAGGTGTCTCAAATCCCCCATGCCTGGCGGTATAGGTGGGTCTTAAATAGTTTACGGAAGACAAGGAGGGTGGGAGCAGTTCTAATCTCCGGGGGGAGTTGATTCCAGAGGGCCGGGGCCGCCACAGAGAAGGCTCTTCCCCTGGGGCCCGCCAGACGACATTGTTTAGTCGACGGGACCCGGAGAAGGCCAACTCTGTGGGACCTTATCGGCCGCTGGGATTCATGCGGTAGCAGGCGGTTCCGGAGGTACTCTGGTCCAATGCCATGTAGGGCTTTAAAGGTCATAACCAACACTTTGAATTGTGACCGGAAACTGATCATGCCTCAAATCCATTGCTTGATGCCCAGAATAAAAGTCTTTCTATTTATTATAAAAATTGTTTCTTTTCCAAAGGTCTTTGCACAGGGATGCAGTTGGTATTTTAGAAATAGAGTTTGACATTGCCTTTATACTGTGTCTAGATTTCTTTCCAGGATTGCATTAATGCAGGTAGTCCTCAACTCGTAGCCATACTGGGTGCCCAAAATTTATGGGTTTTGCCCCATTTTATGACTTTCCCCCCCACATTTGTTAAGCGAATCCCTGCTGTTCTTAAATCAGTAACTTGGTTGTTAAGTGAACCTGATTTCCCAATTGACTTTTGCTTGGCAGTAGGTCGCAAAAGGGGATTGCATGACTCCAGGGCACTACAACTATCGTAAGTGTTGGAATCCGTTGTCAAAGATCTGAAAGTAAATCATGTGACCATGGAGATGCTGCAGTGGTCATAACTGAAAAAATAATAAATCACTTTTTTCAGTGTCACTGTAACTTTGAACCATAACTGAATGAAATGTTGTATGTAGATACAGATCAACAGGGTTGGAAGGGACCTTGTAGGTCATCTAGTCCAACCCCCTTTCTGGTCTTAAAAGATACTGCATTTTTTGGAATATAAGACACACCTTTTTCCACTCTAAAAGAGGATGGAAATGTCTTATACACCAAATGCAGCCATTTATTTTATTTTATTTTATTATTTTATTTTATTTATTTTATATTTTATTTTGTTTTATTTTATTTTATTTATTTATTTATTTATTTTATTTTGCCTCCCGAAGCCCTGCCCCCACGTCCATTTTTGCAAAAAATGGGCCTGTTTTTCGCAAAAAAAGGGGTGCGTTGAGGGTTTGGGAGGCCTGCAGAGTGTTCCGGGGGGCCGGGGGAAGGCGAAAACCCCTCCATTTTTGCAAGAAAAGAGGCAGTTTTGCCTTCCCGCAGCCCCCAGGAGCACTTTGCAGGCTTCCCAAACCCTCTACGTGCCCTGTTGTTCGCAAACATGGGTCTGTTTTTGCAAAAAATGGGGTACACAGAGGATTTGGGAGGCCTGCAGAGTGCTCCTGGCAGCTGGGGGAAGGCAAAAATGCCATTTTGTGAAAAATGGGCCCATTTTGGGGGGGAAATGAGGTGTGCAGAGGGTGCGTCTTATAGTCCGAAAAGTACAGCCTCTTTCCTACTTAGGAATGAGATGTGTTAGATTTGGGGTTTTCTGGATAACGTTCTACGTACGTGTTTTGAATCTCATTTTGCTCTTGGATTCCAGATTTCTGCACCGCAGTAACAAGCAGAGCCTGTTAAGCCTCCAATTTCCTAATCGTTCCCTTGTACACTTTACACTTGATTTACAGGAAAATCCAGTTAAAAAAAAAAATCTGGGTGGCATCAAGGACATAGTTCAGAAAGCCCTGCCATAAAAAAATTACCGCTGCCATAAACAAAATTCTCCTTTTTGCTGGCTTCTAAGTCTAAGAAATCCACAAAGAAAGAAATAAGCTATTCCGCCTTCTCAGTGTGGCTCTTGAATTCTTTTTAGGTTATAATTAGGGGAGTCTGATGAGAAGTGTCCTTGATGGGACATGACAGCCTGGGTTGTTGAGTAATCCACGGGGAGCCTAGGATTTGTCTTTGCTCCGATGCCAAGCAAAGTCACTGTTTTACTAGCCAACCAGGAAGTTGGCCAACACAGATCAATGATTTACAAAGAAGAAGAAGCGAAAGAGCTTCAGAAATCCTACTGTAGTTTGCTCCAAAGTAGAGAAAATTTTTTGATTGATTGATTGATTGGATTTCTATGCTGCCCTTCTCCGTAGACTCCATAGAAATAGTAGGAGAAGCTGCTCCTTTTCCATTAGGTAAAAAGGGTAAAAGTTAAGGGTAGAAATTTGTTTGTTTGTTTGTTTAGAAACATAGAAACATAGAAGACTGACGGCAGAAAAAGACCTCATCATCCATCTAGTCTGCCCTTTTACTATTTCCTGTATTTTATCTTACAATGGATATATGTTTATCCCAGGCATGTTTAAATTCGGTTACTGTGGATTTACCAACCACGTCTGCTGGAAGTTTGTTCCAAGGATCTACTACTCTTTCAGTAAAATAATACTTTCTCATGCTGCCTTTGATCTTTCCCCCAACTAACTTCAGATTGTGTCCCCTTGTTCTTGTGTTCACTTTCCTGTTAAAAACACTTCCCTCCTGAACCCTATTTAACCCTTTAACATATTTAAATGTTTCGATCATGTCCCCCCTTTTCCTTCTGTCTTCCAGACTATACAGATTGAGTTCATTAAGTCTTTCCTGATACGTTTTATACTTCAGACCTTCCACCATTCTTGTAGCCCGTCTTTGGACCCGTTCAATTTTGTCAATATCTTTTTGTAGGTGAGTTCTCCAGAACTGAACACAGTACTCCAAATGTGGTCTCACCAGCGCTCTATATAAGGGGATCACAATCTCCCTCTTCCTGCTTGTTATACCTCTAGCTATGCAGCCAAGCATCCTACTTGCTTTTCCTACCGCCCGACCACACTGCTCACCCATTTTGAGACTGTCAGAAATCACTACCCCTAAATCCTTCTCTTCTGAAGTTTTTGCTAACACAGAACTGCCAATGCAATACTCAGATTTAGGATTCCTTTTCCCCAAGTGCATTATTTTACATTTGGAAACATTAAACCGCAGTTTCCATTGCTTTGACCATTTATCTAGTAACGCTAAATCATTTACCATATTACAGACCCCTCCAGGAATATCAACCCTATTGCACACTTTAGAGTCATCGGCAAATAGGCAAACCTTCCCTACCAAACCTTCCCCTATGTCACTCACAAACATATTAAAAAGAATAGGACCCAGAACAGACCCTTGTGGCACACCGCTTGTAACCTGTCTCTGCTCAGAATACTCGCCATTAACAATAACTCTCTGATGTCTATGCTTCAGCCAGCTTGAAATCCACAGAACTATCCAGGGATTAAGTCCAATCTTCACTAATTTATCTATCAGCTCTTTATGTGGAACCGTATCAAAGGCTTTGCTGAAGTCCAGATAGGCAATATCCACGGCACCACCTTGATCCAACACCTTTGTGACATAGTCAAAGAACTCAATGAGATTAGTCTGACACGATTTGCCTTCAGTAAAGCCATGCTGATTTGGGTCCAATAAGTTATTGTTTTTTAGATGCTGATTTATCCTCTTTTTGAGTAGAGTCTCCATCATTTTAACTACAACTGATGTCAAGCTAACTGGCCTGTAGTTTCCAGCTTCTTCTCTACTGCCCTTCTTGTGGATAGGCACAACACTGGCCATTCTCCAATCCTCAGGAACATCTCCTGTTAACAGGGATTGGTTAAACAAATCAGTCAGGGGGGTAGCAATGACAGATCTGAGTTCTTTAAGAACTCTGGGATGGATGCCATCTGGACCCATTGCCTTATTTATCTTTAATCGTTCAAGTTCTTCTAAGACATCGGCTTCTAAGATCACTGGAGCTGAATCCGTACAGCTGGAAGCAATGCTATATCCCTCTATAGTATTATTTTGTAAGGTGTCCTTTGAGAAAACTGAACAGAAGTAGCTATTGAAATGGTCAGCGATCTCCTTATTCCCATTAATGCATGTTTGTTTGTTTGTTTGATTTATTTATTTGATTTGATTTGATTTGATTTGATTTGATTTGTATGCCGCCCCTCTCCATAGACTCGGGGCGGCTAACAACAGTAACAAAAAAACAGCATGCAAATCCAATACTAAAACAAATAAAAAACCCTTATTGTAAAACCAAACATCCATACATACAAACATACCATGCATGAATTGTAAAGGCCTAGGGGGAAAGAATATCTCAGTTCCCCCATACCTGATGGCAGAGATGGGTTCTTACGAAAGGCGAGGAGGGTGGGGGCAATTCTAATCTCCAGGGGGAGTTGGTTCCAGAGGGCCAGGGCCACCACAGAGAAGGCTTTTCCCCTGGGCCCCGCCAAACAATGGGACCCGGAGAAGGCCCACTCTGTGGGACCTAACCGGTCGCTGGGATTCGTGCAATGGTGAAATGGTGGCACTGTGGGTAGAAAGTTGAACTAACAATGAGGAAAGCTGAGTTTAAGTCTTCCTCTAAATAAGATAAGATAAAAGAACAAGAACTAGACATGTGGCTGTGAGCAAAGAAGTGCAGTTATGACCTTATGCTTTTCCAAGAAGAAAGTAAAACATGAATGCATTTCAGATGTAGAAAATGACTCATTTAAATAACAATTTGTTATTGAAATACAGTGTTCCCTCAATTTTTGCGGGGATGCGTTCCGAGACCGCCCGCGAAAGTCGAATTTCCGCAAAGTAGAGATGCAGAAGTAAATACACCATTTTTGGCTATGGACAGTATCACAAGCCATCCCTTAACACTTTAAACCCCTAAATTACAATTTCCCATTCCCTTAACAACCATTTACTCACCATTATTACTGGTACTCGCCATTGAATAAGATACTTAGTGATCCTGATATTTATAAACATAATTATTTATTAACAATATGTTTTTTTGGTATTTATTTGCAAAAATTATTAGTTTGGTGATGATGTATGACATCATCAGGCAGGAAAAACTGTGGTATAGAAAAAAAAACCACAAAGTATTTTTTTATTAATATTTTTTTAAAAAAAACGTGGTATAGGCTATTCGCGAAGTTCGAACGCGCGAAAATCGAGGGAACACTGTACAGTCAAAATTCCCAGAATTCGGGGAGTTGAAATCCGCAACTCTTAAAGTTGCCAAGTTTGGGAATCCCTGATTTAAAGTGACAAGTTATTGTAGGGTCTAGGTTTATAGTATGTTATAGTAATACTTAAAAGAGGATTGCCATTTGTTTACAGTAGGAGGTGGAAATTATCCAGAGCATGCCAATTTGGAGAGGGAGCAACAGGTTTCAGGCATTTGTTTGCTAAGAGGCAGAAGGTATTTTCACAGCCCCACGGTTTATACAGGTGGCTTACACAGGCTTTCCCTAGGTCATCTCACGCATGCAATCCAACCTGTTATTTCCCTAGATTCTGTGTGCGAGGAATCATTATGTTGGAATGTTTTCTAAGTTGGTGCCTGTATCCGTCATTAACGACACTGGTCCCTTGGCAACCAAACTTTTATTACCTTCAAAAGTCTGCTCTGAAAATCCACAACTTGGATCTTTTATTATTCTTTCTTCCAATTAGCATCTTGTTTATTTATTTTTCCTGTTAATGGAACACTCAAGGAAGCCATTGACGTTAAAATGCACAAAAATGCAAGGTATCTTTCAAATATTTAAACCAAGAAATATGTCCATCATCTTTCCCTGCTGCTTTGACTCTGAATGCGACCCAAAGCTCTCCAAACCATCTGAGGATAAAACTATTGGTTGCCACTGATCTGTCAAGTTTTCCCTCTTTCAAATCCGTTTTAAATTGATTGCTCTTTTTAAAAAATGAAACTGTCAGCTCTGCATTTCATCTTAGAAACTGACTTTGGTTTTGCTGATGATAGATTTTTTTCTGCTGGGCTCTATGGTAAGAGTCTCCTGAAAATTCAAAGGTACAAATTTCAGACACACACACGCTTGAAAGTTCAAAAACAATGTTCTTTATCACAAAAATTCAAAAGAAACAAAGCACCCTTTTTGTATTGCAAAGAGCACTTGTCTCAAAACAACCTGGTAGTCTGTACAATCCCCTTAATCAGTCCTTAAGCACTTATCTAGCAGCTGTGAAGAAACGTCACAGCCCTCCTTCTTCCACAAAGTGAAACACACACACTTTGCTCTGCTTTGGTTTCAAAGTCGTGAAAAATCAACAAAGTCCAGAAACAGCAAGGCACAGTCCTGAAGAACAACGATCAGATAATCTTCCACAACGGCCAAACCAACACGCTGCTATTTATATCAGCAGCTCTAATTACTGGAGCCTCCACCCAAACACAGGTGGCCTCTCTTATCTCCTGTAATATTTCTGCAATTGGTCTCTGATGCCTAATTCTGCGCATCTGTGGGTCTAACACTTCCTCATCCGAATCAACCGAAGATAATGGAGATTGGCTTCCTGGGCTGTGTGCTAAGCCCCCCTCTTCCAAGTCACTCCCACCTTCTTCTTCGTCCGAGGAAACTGCACTCCCTGACTCTGTCGGCAATAAAACAGACCTATGACATGTTGATGTTTCCCCTGCATCCACCTCCACATTCCTTGGGGCAGGAGCTGGGCCAGAGCCAACCACAACAGATTTGTTGTTATATAAATGGCTACTGCCGTGTATATTATTATAGAAAAGTGAACAGTTGAGGTTGTAACGTTATTGTCTACTGCTGTGCTAAAAAGAGTCAGAGGGCAACGCCTTTTTTTTTCTTTTTCCCTTTTCCCCTTGGCCTAGCTTCTCATTATTTTCATTTTCCTTTGTACTTTTTCCTGAACCGCCCCGAGTCTTCGGAGAAGGGCAGCATACAAGTCCAATAAATAATAATAATTTTATACTCTGATAGACTAATAAAACATTTTGATACAGATGGATCATTTTTGCCACATCTGAGAGCAGAGACAGTTATACCCAGAGGTGGTATATTCTACAGGTTCAGGCCCATTCAGGCGAACCAGTAGTGGTGACGTATAATATGGTTGACCACCCTCCCAGATGGAATGGCGTCCTATTTAGTCATGTTTTCGAGGCTGGACGCATGCACGGTAGGTGTACATAAGAGTAAATTTGCCTCATGTATCCCAGCGGCCGGTTAGGTCCCATAGTTGGCCTTCTCCAGGTCCCGTCAGTTAGGCAATGTTGTCTGGCGGGCCCAGGGAAGAGCCTTCTTTGTGGCGGCCCCAGCCCTCTGGAATCAACTCCCTCCAGTGTTCTGTCGGGTTCTCTGGTAGATTCCTCCAAAAAATGCACAGGTACAAATTTCAGACACACACACGTTTGAAAATTCAAAACAATGTTCTTTATAATGAAAATTCACTTAAACCAAGCCCTCTTTTGGTATAGCAGAGAGCACTCGTCTCCAAACAAACTGGTAATTTGTACAAGTCCCTTATCAGTTCTGTGACACTTAGCTTGCAGCTGTGAGGCAATTCACAGTCCTTCTTCTTTCACAAAGTGAAACACACTTTGCTCTGCTTTAGTTTCAAAGCGGGGAAAAATTAGCAGACAAAGGTCAAAGTCAGTAAAGCAGTCACGAAACAAAACGATCAGATAATCCTCCACAATGGCCAAATCCACAGGCTGCTATTTATAGCAGCCTCACTAATTACCACAGCCCCACCCAACCACAGGTGGCCTCATTTTCTTTGATAATCTCTCAGTTGTTGCTGCCTATACATCGCTCTCCGCATGTGTGGCTGTATCATTAACTCTTGTTCCAAATCCAAGGAGGAGCTAGATAATTGATCTCCTTCTGAGCTGTCTGCCACACTCTCCTCTTCCCTGTCACTCATGTCTTCTGATCAGAGGAGCCTTCATCATCAGATTCCACCGGGGGCAAAACAGGCCTGCAGCATATGGATGTCTCCCCCACATCCACAGTCCTAGGGGAAGGAGCTGGGCCAGAGCTAACCACAACATCCAGGGATTTGTATCATTCCCACCCTCCTGGCCTTCCGCAAGGCTTTAAAAACTCTGCTGGCAGATTTGGGGCCGTTGAGTATTACATGTTATATAGCTCTGCTTTTAACACCATTTTACCCAACAGGTTGTTCTTAAAATGTCCAATTTGGGTATAAATCAGAGGATTTGTTTGTGGGTAAAGGATTTTTTGACAGGTCACAGTCAGTAAGGATGGGATTTCATCATTCTTCTATTCAAATACTAAGCACAGGAACACCGCCCACCCCAAGGTTGTGTGCTAAGCCCTTTCCTTTATTTCTTGTGCACACATGACTGCACCCCATTGTATAACACCAACACGATTATTAAATTTGCAGACGATACGACAGTGGTGGGGCTGATTAATAAGAACAATGAGTCTGCTTGCAGAAACAAAGTACAAGGGCTGACATTGTGGTACAAAGAAAATAATCTTACACTCAACACCAAAAAAACCTAAAGAACCGATAATTGACTTCAGGAAGAGGAAAGATGTACATTTACCATTGTACATAAATGGCGAAGAGGTCATGAGGGTTGGTAGTTTTAAATTTCTGGGTATTCATATCACAGAGGACCTCTCATGGACTATAAATGTTAACATGCTTGCAAAGAAGGCACACCTCCTGTTGTGGTTAGCTCTGGCCCTGCTCCTGCCCCAAGGACACAGAAATAATAAATAAACAAACAAACAAACAAATAAATAAAAAACCCACCCTGTTTTGCCTCAGAGAATTTCAAAATAAAATACTGTACTGTGTGTCTATAACAGTGAGCTCATAATAGGGCAACTCTATCAATATCAAAATGCCACTTAAATAGTTGAGCTAGTTTCAAACTAGATTTTGATTTTCTTTCTCTCTTCCTTACTCCCATTCTTTTTCTTTCTCTTTTCCTTCCTCCCTTTTTTCTGTTTCTCTCTCTTCCTCTCTCTCTCTCCTTCCCTCTCACTCTTTCCCTCTCGGCTTCTGGGCAGGTTTGGAAAACTCTGAGTTGATTGCTCACTGCTCAGCTTAGAGGGAACTATGCCCAGTAGGCTTTCTTTCCCCTCCCCAGGCTGCAAAGGCATCCCTGGAGCTGGGGGAGGGTAAAAATGCCCTGCCCACCCCTCCAAAGGCTCTCTGGAAGCCACAAACGCCCTCCCAGAGCCTCTTTGCAAGCCAAAAATCAGCTGGCCAGCACTGTTGGAGCTAAACTAGGGCAACAGCTCATGTGCCAAAGATATGGCTTTGCATGCTACCTGTGGCACCTATGCTATAGGTTCGCCGTCACTGTACTAGAGGGGTCACCATCAGTGAACTGCTGGACAATACTTCTTGATCTGTTGTGTGGATGTTGGATGGTTCAGGTGGAAAATTGTAGCGGGTTAAGCATGTTCTTTCTGATTGTTATGTATGTTGAGATTGGTCTTTGGCATCATACCAATTTCATTGCATGGGTATACTGTGTATATACATACAATGACAATAAAATATTCATTCATTCATTCATTCATTTATGCCTAGCTCCGGCCAACGATTGGAATGTACATGGGAGGAGTGTGGGTGATCGTTTTAATGTATTGGGTTTTTAGATTTAGCTTTCTTATGCATTGTATTTTTGTACCTATTTTGTTGTGAGTCGTTCTGAGTCTGTGGAGGGCGGCACAGAAATCTAATAAATAATTAAATAATTAAATAAAGCGCATGCACGGGAGGCTGGGCGCATGTGCCGAGGTGGCACGCTCACATTTGCAAACTGGTAGGGAAGGTAAGTGAATGCCATTTCTGGTTATACCAATAGCATTTTTGCTGCTTCACAGTGCTTAATAACACATGCTAAGCAGTTGGAGAATTGGCGTTTTGCCTCCCCAATAATCTGAATCCTCATATTACTGATCTTGGGAGGATGGAAGACTGAGTTAACCTTGAGCCAGTCAGGATCGAACTGCTGACAACCGGCAGTTTTCCTGCTATACTGCATTCTAACCACTGTGCCTCAATAATTTATTTGTACAAGGTTTATTGTTCTGCCGGCGTGTCCCAACCGCCCGTAATTATAGGGTAATTAGTCCAAAAAGACCACACACCACACGATAGAAGGAAAACCAAAAGTCTTTATCAAGAGAAAAGCAGAAAAAACTCCCTTTTTAAATCTCAACGGGATTTTCTGGTACACACAAGGTACAGGTTAAATGCAATCCAATTTCTCACCCAGTAACTGGGAAATTGAGTCCAATTCCAAACTCCAGAAAGTCCACACATAGTCTTGAACAGGGAAACAGCAAAACCACGATCTTGACGAACTATGAATCAGATAAACTTCCACAAGGCTAAACCAGCACGCTGCTCTTTTTATCTGTAGCACTAATTACAGCAGCCCCACCCAACCACAGGTGGCCTCACTTATCTCCTGTAATAATCCTTCAGTTCTCTCCTATGCATCACTCTACGCATGCATGGGTCCATCATAAGTTCTTGTTCAGAATCCAGGGATGATAAGGATGATTGATCTCCTGGGCTGTCTGCCAAACTCCCCTCTTCCCTGCTACTCACGCTTCCTTTGTCAGAGGAGCCTTTGTCAGGAGATTCTATCGGGAGCAAAACAGGCCTGTGGCATGTGGATGTTTCCCCCACATCCACCTCCACATTCCTTGGGGCAGGAGCTGGGCCAGAGCCAACCACAACAACAGTTTATATCCTGATAATTTCTGTGAGAGCCTCTGTGTAATAACACTGGTGATACTAGAGAAATTATAGAGACAGAACTCAACGTTCAAGACTATGGATCCAACCTGGAACAGCTTGACTTCACAAGCTGTTTAATATGTCCCTACTCAGCACTAAGAGATTTGGTGACTCAGTGGCTAAGATGCTGAGCTTGTCAGTCAGAAAGGTTGGCAGTTCAGCTGTTCGAATCCCTACCGTCGTGTAATGGAGTGAGCTGCCGTTACTTGCCCCAGCTTCTGCCACCTAGCAGTTCGAAAGCATGTAAAAATGCAAATAGAAAAATAGGGACCCCTTTGGTGGGAAGATAACAGGACTCTGTGCACCATCAGTTTGGTCATGCTGGCCACATGATCATGGAGACATCTTTGAACACCACGGTCTCTTTGGCTTAAAAAGAGATTAACACCGTCCCCTAGAATCAGGGATGACAACCCTGCTTTCCCTAAAATAAGACACCCCTGATAATAACCTTAATCAGGATTTTGGGTGCACAGCAGTAAGGCCAAGTGCTTATTTCAGGGTTCCAAAAATATATAGAAACATAGAAGACTGACAGCAGAAAAAGACCTCATGGTCCATCTAGTCTGCCCTTATACTATTTTCTGTATTTTATCTTAGGATGCATATATGTTTATCCCAGGCATGTTTAAATTCAGTTCCTGTGGATTTACCAACCACGTCTGCTGGAAGTTTGTTCCAAGGATCTACTACTTTCAGTAAAATAATATTTTCTCATGTTGCTTTTGATCTTTCCCCCAACTAACTTCAGATTGTGTCCCCTTGTTCTTGTGTTCACTTTCCTATTAAAAACACTTCCCTCCTGAACCTTATTTAACCCTTTGACATATTTAAATGTTTCGATCATGTCCCCCCTTTTCCTTCTGTCCTCCAGACTATACAGATGGAGTTCATGAAGTCTTTCCTGATATGTTTTATGCTTAAGACCTTCCACCATTTTTGTAGCCCGTCTTTGGACCCGTTCAATTTTGTCAATATCTTTTTGTAGGTGAGGTCTCCAGACAGGGTCTTACTTTGGGGGAAACACGGTAGTATGCGTATGTGCGGGAACCTTTACTTTACTCAGCACTATCGTCCATTACTCTTCTGACATTGCCTCTCCTTTGATCACAGGGCCGTGTGAACATGCCAGACGTATCAGCGGAGACCGTATTTGATGTCCTCCATGACACCGAATACCGGAAGAAGTGGGACTTGAATGTTATAGAAACACACGAGATTGCCCGGCTCTCTGATAACGCTGATGTGGGATACTATTCTTGTGAGTAGATTTCATGATATTAAGTGGTTACCATTCTTAACAAGGAGATAGCAGGACCTCCTGATTCTTAGTTTTTGGAATCCAGGTTGAAAACGTGGTAGGGTTTGATCCAAATTAGGGTGGAAATTGTCAATCTTTGGACCTTTTTTGGGGGGTAGGGGAGGTAACTGGTACTTTTGAGTTGGTCTTGACTCCTGGCAACTGTCTGGAGCAGGAGTGGCAAACTCTAGGCCCGGGGGCCAAGCTAAGGAGCAGCCCATGGTTCCTAAGTCAGTGAAAACAGCTCAGGAGGGCTGTCCTCTTGAGCTTCATTTTCGCTGGCACAGGGTTGCAGGAGGCCATCACAGCTGAAAATAGAGTTCCTGGGGGCCACGGGAAGCACTTGGGAGCCCCTTTTTTCTGGTAGAGTGCTCAGAACCACCATAGCCGCCCCTGACCTGAGTGACGTCGAGCTGGCCACTCCTACCCTGGCCCCCAAATTGACACCCCTGACCTAAACAGTTTTGCATTTTTCTTGGCAAGGCGTTTTGGAAGCGGTTTGTTTGCAATTGCCTGAGAAAGAGTGACTGGCCCAAGATTCCCCCTCGGCTGAGTTTGTGCCCAGGGCGAGGTTTCTAGCCTGATGCCTTAACCAGTATTCCAAACCGATCTTCTATCTTTAGGACTAGGGCCCCAAATTACATGGTTCTCTGAATGCTATAATTAAAATAGAACCAGATTTAGCTAATTTGGGCTTTCGGGATGACGCAGACAAGACTGAAATGCCCTTAGTACATGCTTCTGGAATTTCTTCTGGAATTAGAGGTAGAGGATCCCTCGATACCAGAAGTTGGAGACCTTCGTTCTGAAGCCTTGCTCAAGCCCTTTCTGAAATGTTCATCTCTCTAGACCCTTCCAGCCTGCTTAGCCAGACCATACAAGGTCTTAAAGTGGCCAGTAACTGCTGATATCTCAGATCCTTGGTAAGTAGAGAAGAGCATCTGCCTTCTGTGTAACTTATGGTTCTCCCTCCAGAACTAGCAATGGTGCACATTATGCACAAAATAAGCTGTATGGTGCTTTCCCCCCCCAAAAAAAGTTTTTTATTTTTCTCCACCTTCACATACAAATTTAACATGTATATACCTTTCAATATTACATACACATAGTTTCAAATTATTCTTTGTTTCATAAGCTAATACTGTAATTAATTGATTCCCCCCCTTTTGATCAACACCAGTCTTCCCCTTAGCTATTATTTCTTGCACATTCCCTCCTCCTTCAAATTCTTTCCTCCTCCTGCCTGCTTTCCCTTAACTCCTCCTTGTCCTCTTTTTCCTTCTCTCTCTCCCTTACCGCTTCCTTCCTCAACCTCACTCACCTTCTCTTCCTCCCTTTCTCTCTCCCACCTTCTAATCCATTTCCTAGAGTGTTTTCCAACCTAAAAATTAAAATAAACATATATCTTAGCAGACTGATGCTGTACTTTCAACTTTAAAATCTAAACCCACTATTTTTAACCTTTACTTCAAACTCCAAAAAAAAATATTTAAAAATAAATAAAATACAATTACAGTATATTGTAGGTATATATCATCTAACTTCCACCCCTAAAAAGGCTTACAATTGATCCTCACACATATGACCATTGAAGAATCCCCATGGATATGTGATTGAAACTGGCAGCCAGCATCTATTTACAAGGGGATCCTGGGATCACATGATCATTGCTTACAAACTTCTCAGCGGCTTCCCACCAAACCAAGTTAATGTGGGAAGCCAGATTTTTTTAACAATTGCATGATTTACTTAACAATTGTAGCGGGACAATCCAAGACCAGGGAGGTACTAATACCACTCTATAATGCACTAGTCAGACCACACCTAGAGTACTGCATTCAATATGAGTCACCTCACTATAAAAAGGACATTGAAACCCTAGAGAAAGTTCAGAAGAGAGCAACCAGAATGATAAGGGGACTGGAAAACAAAGACATACAAAGAGAGAACTGGGCATGGATAGTCCAGAGAAAAGGAATGCCAGGGGGCAACATGATAGCACTATACAGGTACTTGAGGGGTTGCACATAGAAGAGGGGATCACACTGTTTTCCAGGGCACCGGAGGGCCAGACCAGAAGCAACAGATGGAAGCTGACCAAGGAGAGATTCAACCTGGTAATAAGGAAGAACTTTCTGACAGTATGAGTGATCAACCAGTGGAACGCCTTGCCTGCGGAGGTCGTGAATGCCCCAACACTTGACACATTCAAAAGGAGATTGGACAGCCATCTGACTGGGGTGGTGTAGGGTCTCCTGCTTGAGCAGGGGGTTGGACTAGATGACCTGCAAGGTCCCTTTCAACTCTAATTAAAAAAAATAAAATAAAATGACAAAGGGGCTGTATACACTGCTCAAAAAAAATAAAGGGAACACTTAAAAATAGAATATAACTTCAAGTAAATCGAACTTCTTGAAATCAAACTGTCCACTTAGGAAGCAGCACTGATTGACAGTCAATTTCACATGCTGTTGTGCAAACGGAATAGTTGTGCAAATGAAATATTCAATGAGAATATTTCATTCATTCAGTGTTCCCTTTATTTTTTTGAGCAATTTATTGAGCAATTTATTTTATTTTTTAAATTAGAGTTGAAAGGGACCTTGCAGGTCATCTAGTCCAATCCCCTGCTCAAGCAGGAGACCCCAGTCAGATGGCTGTCCAATCTCTTTTTGAATGTGTCAAGTGTTGGGGCATTCATGACCTCTGCAGGTTGTCCATGTTGCCCTGTTCTTGAGCAAGAACAGGGCAACCTTGACAACTTTAAGCCTGGTGAATTCAACTCCCAGTATTCCCCAGCCAGTGTTGTATAAAATGAACTTAGTAAAATTAGAAGAGACCCAAAGAGAGAGAGAGAGATTCAAGGAAGCCATCCCTAAATCAGAATTAATAGAGGCAAGGAAAAAACAAACAAAAAACAAAAATAAAACCCCCAATGGAATTCCAGTAGAATTTCATAAGAAATTTAAAGGAAATTCGAGGAAAAATCTTTAGAAATCTTTAACAAGGCATTCATACAAGCCAAAATGCCAAAACTCTTGGACAAAAGCTTTGATTGCGCTCATACCCAAAAGAAGATCCCCACCCTGAATTATTTTTTTTGGTAATCATCGCAGTTGATCTTGTACTTTTTCTGAATCATTCTTTGTTCTGATTTCAAAAATGTGTAGTTTTTCTGTAGCAAGTATGGCTTCCATGGAGCAGCAGCATTATTATAAGGTATAGGAAATATACTGGCCACCTTAAGGAAATATACTGGCCACCTTAAGAAAACAGTAATTACCACATGCATTGAAAATGTAGAAATAACAAAATAACAAAAATACTTCTAGGATGTGTTATTTGAGTCTCCCCTTTATTTTTTGAGCATATTTAAGGTTATATGTACTGACAGCAGCAAGAATTATATTTGCACTATTTGGGGAAAATGAGAACATGCCATCAAATGATAATATAATTTGGAAAATACTGGATTGTGCAGAGATGGATAGATTGACATTGAAAATAAAAGATAAAGGAGATAACATGTAGTATTATTCAACATGGAATAGGTTTTATCAATGGTTAGAGATAAGAGGTAGATGAAGAAAGAGCTTTAGTTATGCAGTGTTTCCCAACCTTGGCAATTTGAAGATATCTGGACTTCAAGTTGCCAAGGTTGGGAAACACTGAGTTATGTATAAGTAAAATATGAATGTTGGACAATACATTTGATATGCTTTATAAATAAGCTAGCATAATTATTATGTCTATCATTAATATTACTATCAGTATACAGTGTTCCCTCGATTTTCGCGGGTTCAAACTTCGCGAATCGCCTATACCACGGTTTTTCAAAAAACATTAATTAAAAAATACTTCGTGGGTTTTTTTCTATACCACAGTTTTTCCCACCCGATGACATCATACATCATCGCCAAACTAATAATTTTTGCAAATAAATAACAAAAAAGAATTATTGTTAATAAATAATTATGTTTATAAATATCAGGATTACTAAGTGTCTTATTCAATGGTGAATACCAGTAATAATGGTGAGTAAATTGTTGTTAAGGGAATGGGAAATGGTAATTTAGGGGTTTAAAGTGTTAAGGGATGGCTTGTGATACTGTCCATAGCCAAAAATGGTGCATTTACTTCCGCATCTCTACTTCGCGGAAATTCAACTTTCGCGGGCAGTCTCAGAACGCATCCGTGAAAATCGAGGGAACACTGTATTTCATTTTCTTTCTTCTTCTGTAAAATGGAACACCCGGACAACACAGTATTCAAAATACATATACAGTAGTACCTCTAGATACGAGCTGCTCCACATGCGAGTATTCCAAGTTACGAGCCGAGACGCGAGCAAAATTTCTGTTCGACACCCGAGCTCATATTCGGGATACGAGCCAAGCGTCCACTAGGTGGCGGAAGAATTCCATGTTTCCAGTTATCTCAGCGCGAAAAGCAAAATCTAAAGGCATTCGGTCGAGATGCGAATTAATCGACATACGAGCTCGGCTCTGGCACGAATTAAACTCGTATGTCAAGCTACCACTGTATATAATTCTTTAAAAATGACTTTTAAAAAAACCCTGCCAAATTGCTAGGTGAACTGGCATGCAAATTGGACATGCCAGCATGCCAGAAATGCCTCAGGTTAGCAAACCTCACGTGGGTGATAAAAAGATAAACCTTCGTGGAGGAATCTGAGCACCATGTACCCAGAGGGCTATTAACAGGTTAGATAGGGTTTAGGGAGGAAGACATACATACAAAGACAATAATAAGGACCGGAGGTGAAGACAGGCTGAAGGCATTTGAGGTGTTCAATTTGAAGAAAACAAGACTTAAAGGAAGCACAATAATGGTGTTCAGATGCATAAAGGGGGGTGGGGGGAGAGGGAGATCAAAAACTCTATATTGAGTTTTCCAGAAGGCTAGATTGGATGGTCTTATGCTCCCTTCCAGCTCTACATTTCTGTGATTTAAATCAGGGGTCTGCAACCTTGGCAACTTTAAGCTGGGAAGATTTGAAATCCCAGAATTCCCCAGCCAGCTTTGGGTAAAGATTAGCATCCTTTGATGGAAGGCATTTCCCCTTTGGTGGTTTCCTCTGAACTTAAGGGAACGACTCAACTGTGCTGCCTAGGACTCTGATAGAAGAGTTGGCAAACAGGTGAGGCTGGGGAGAAGGAGGAGGAGGCCATTTTAGACAAAGAAGAGCAGTAAATCATTTGCAGCTCAGCCCCTGTGAAAGAATCACAAGTTAGGAATTGAAAGCAGGAGGACAGACGTGTTGCGAGAGCAAGGTAGACCAAGGAAATCCTCAGATGGGGAGAAGGAAATGCTTATGCTGGGTCGATAGGCAGAACTCATTTTGGATAACGTTTCTGGTTCTAATCCCCCAAATTCTCCCAGAAGAGGAGAAAAGTTACTTTGGCTCCAGGTGAGCTCAGTCCACGTTAAGCAGAAAAAGTGAGAAAAATCAGACGACTATATATTGGGTTACTATCCTTCCACCACAAATCACACCAAAATAAAATACAGTCTTCATATCACCTTTTCTCTTTACCCTTAACTTTGGTGAGTTTTATTTTTTTTTATCATCTCATTACCCTGTCATTAAATTACAGGAGCAGAGATCTTTATAAACTATACTCAAAAGCAAGCCCAGAACAACAGGACCCATTCTCCAGAGCAGGAGTCTCCAACCTTGGTCACTTTAAGACTTGTGGACTTCAACTCCCAGAATTCCTCAGCCAGCACTCTGGGAGTTGAAGTCCACAAGTCTTAACTGGATGATGATTGGAAACCTCCGATTAAAATTATGTCTCTTCTTCCACCCGTTTTTTATCTCTGCCTATCAAATTTATGCACTTTTTTTTACCTTCTCGGCTAGGGAAGTGCCCCAAACCTTTAAAGAACCGAGATGTGGTCACCCTGAGGTCCTGGCGAGTCTTGGATAAATCATATGTAATCCTCAATTTCTCTGTCAAGCACCAAGTAAGTGAGCAAAACAAACCAGGTAAATGGGTCTTTGTGGCTGGTTTACTACGGAGGGCTTAATGAGATACAGGCAGTCCTTGGCTTACGACCACAGTTGAGCCCAGAATATCTGCTGCTGAGATGTATGTTAAGTGAGTTTTGCCCCATTTATACGAATTTCCTTGCCATTGTTAAGTGAATCTTTGCAGTTGTTAAGTTAGTAAGATGGTTGTTAAGTGGATCTGGCTTCCCCACTGACTTTGCCAGACGGTTGCAAAAGGCATTCCGTGACTCCAGCACCTTGCAACCAACACAGCATGATCTGCACACCATATAGCAGTGATGGTGAACCTATGGCACGGGTTCCACAGGTGGCACACAGAGCCATATCTGCTGGCATGCGAGCCGTTGCCAGCAGCTGAGTTTTGGCTCAGACAGAGGTTCTGGGAGGACCTTTTTGCCTTCCAGAGAGCCTCTGGAGGGGATGGGGGAGGATGTTTCTATCCTCCCCCAGCTCCAGGGAAGCTTTGGAGCCTGGGGAGGGCAAAATATGAGCTTCTTGGGCCCACCAGAAGTTGGGAAACAGGCTGTTTCTGGCTTCCAGAGGGCTCCTGGGGGGCGAGAGCTGTTTTTACCCTCCCCAGGCATTGAAATATGGGTGTGGGCACTTGCGCATGTGCGATAGCGCACCCCCAAGCTCTTTCAGCACCCAGGGGAAAAAAGGTTTGCCATCACTGGCATATAGTATGCTAGACCAAAACAGGCCTATTAATTTTGGTTTCACATTGTCTTAGCTTAAATCATTATAATGTTGGTGCATTGCATGCTGCCATGATAAAGTTTATTTTCTTAACCCAGATTTAGAGGGTTGGGAGAAACTAACACAAAGTTTAATTTAACACTGGAAATTATCTGATAGAGTGGCCTCTGCTGGACAATGTGCTTTTCTTCCACAACAGAGTCCCTAGTGGTCAGTGTTGGCTTTGCAGGTCCAGAGCTACAAAAATCACTTTAGTTAAGACTTTTCTGACCCACCTCTACAAACACAACAAACCCTTTGAAGTTAACTCAAAGATTCCTTTGTTACGAACTCCAGCAGCCCCAGCAAAAAGTTTCTCTCTCACCGCAGACTAACAAGTCTGTCTGGCAGGGAGATTAATAGTTGTCTGCCACATCTGTTCATCTCTGCCTCCTGCCTTGTATCCCCAGAGCTGGGGTGGGGCTTTGTTAGCAGCACTGGCTCTTCCTTCCCAAGGACTGGCCCATAGATTTTTGCTGGTCTCCTCTCCTCTGTTTTCTGCGCATCTGTGCGTCAGGCACTGGACTCAGCTGCTCCTCTTCTTCTTCTTCAACCTGGGGGCTGTTGAATAGAATAGAATAGAATTCTTTATTGGCCAAGGGTGATTGGACACACAAGGAATTTGTCTTTGGTGCATATGCTCTCAGTGTACATAAAAGAAAATATGTCAAGAAACATGAGGTACAACACTTAATGATTGTCATAGGGGCCAAATAAGCAACAAAGAAACAAACAATATTAATAAAAATCTTAAGGATACAAGCAACAATTTACAGTCATAAGTGGGAGGAAATGGATGATAGGAATGATGAGAAAAAACTAGAAATAATAGTAGTGCAGACTTAATAAATAGTTTGACAGAGTTGAGGGAATTATTTCTTTAGCAGAGTGATGACGTTTGGGGAAAAAACGGTTGTCTAGTTGTCTTGGTGCTCTATAGTGACGTTTTGAGGATAGGAGTTGAAAGTTTGTGTCTAGGTTGCGAGGGATCAGTAAATATTTTCCCCACCCTCTTTTTGACTCATGCAATATACAGGACCTCAATGGAGGACAGGTTGGCAGCAGTTGTTTTTTCTGCAGTTCTGATTATCCTCTGAAGTCTGTCAGTCTTGTTGGGTTGCAGAACCAAACCAGACACTTATAGAGGAGCTCCTTAAAACTCACCTCTGTCGTCAGGCATGGGGGAACTGAGATATCCTTTCCCCCTAGGCCTATACAATTTATACATGGTATGTTTGTGTGTGTGCTTGTTTGGTTTTTAATAAGGGTTTTTTAGTTATTTTAAATATTAGATTTGTTATATGCTGTTTTTATTATTGTTGTTAGCCACCCCGAGTCTACGGAGAGGGGCGGCATACAAATCTAATAAATAAATAAATAAATTTGGCTGCTGGAGTAGATGGCAATCGATAGACCACCACAAAAGACTGATCAAAAGACTTGTTCTGCCTAACCACAACAACCCCAACAAGACTCAGACCAAAAACTCAACCCCAACAATTATTTGGCTTTCTCTTGTATAGAAATACCCTCCCCGCAAGGACCTCGTCAGAGCTGTGTCACTCTTAGCTGGATACCTAGTGGAACCAACGGCGCCTAGCAGCTGCTGCTTGACTTATTTAGCTCAGGTAGACCCAAAAGGTAAGGATCTATTTTTACGGACAGATGTTGCCTTCATAGTTCCCTCTAAGCTGAGCAGGTGAGCAATCGCTCACTTAAAAATCATCATCAACTCAGAGTTTTCCAAACCTGCCCAGAAGCCGAGAGGGAAATTTTATTATTATTTCTGTGTCACCCAGTCCCGAAGGGACTGCCGCTCAGACACTATACTTTTCCGCCCACCCCAAAAAAAATTTAGAGAGAACACTGGTTGCCTTTATTTGGATCTGAAACAGGAATGGTGCTTTAATTTAATTTATTTATTATTAGAGTTGAAGGGGACCTTGCAGGTCAAGTCCAGCCCCCTGCCTAAGCAGGAAATCCTACAGCACCCCAGCCAAATGACAAAGTACAATCTCCTCTTGAAAATTTTTTTAGACCCAGTGCTGTACTCATTGCAGCACAGATGAGCATTCGCACAAAGGATTTTATTTAAAATATTTGGCTGCTGCCAGGAAGTTGCCTGGGATGAGAGCCACTTCAAACATGGAGCCTTGCCAAAGTAAACTGACCTGTATGTGAAAGATACCCCAACCTGCTTTAAGAACAGATCCTGAGCTGCTTACCGTATGTTGTCCTGAAAACTGCTTGGTCAACCATTCCAAATTCTAGAGTGGGACCCCTACTGGCGCACTGGTTAAATTGCAGTAGTTTAACTGCTAGCAGTTCGACCCTGATTGGCTGAAGGTTGACTCAGCTTTTCATCCTTCCAACGTTGATAAAACGATTGTTGAGGGAAATGTGCAAATAATGCTCACGTTGTAAACTGCCCAGAAATTGCTGTTAATTACTGTTGGGCTGCATATAAGATTAAATGCTATTGCTATTATTACTGTCTGAGTCAGAGCCCCATCCATTCACACCTACCCACTCACTCCATCCATCATTCAGTGTGGGAAGCTCACCTATTAACCGCTATAACCACAACAGCTAAGAGTGGTTTGCATCCGTGTGGCGTAAGGTTTGCAGGAGGCGTTGAACAAGTGTGGCAAGCATGTAAATTTCACGAAATCAGCACGAAGAACAGACTTGACCTACCAAAGAACACCTGAATGTCATATAAAAATTGCAAATATTAATTGAGGCTCTGATCCAAGTGCTTTTTAAGTCTTGCAGTCAGGGGGAAGGGGACATGTTTCTTGGAGTTGTTATTATTATTTTACTTATTACATATATAGGCCACCCAAATATAATTTTTTTAATGTTTTCTCTTGCTGTGGCTATCATGGGATCTCCGTCACTGAAATTTATTTATTTATTGGATTTGTATGCCGCCCCTCTCCGTGGACTCGGGGCGGCTAACAACAGTGATAAAAACAGAATGTAAAAATCCAATACTAAAACAGCTAAAAATCCTTGTTATAAAACCAATCATACATACAAACATACCATGCATAAATTGTAGAAGCCTAGGGGGAAAGATTATCTTAGTTCCCCCATGCCTGATGGCAGAGGTGGGTTTTGAGGAGCTTACGAAAGGCAAGGAGGGTGGGGGCTATTCTAATCTCTGAGGGCAGTTGGTTCCAGAGGGCTGGGGCCACCACAGAGAAGGCTCTTCCCCTGGGCCCCACCAACCGAAATACTTCTGAATTGTACTGAACGGATTATTTTTCACCTTCTTAAATGTAAACAAAAGGATCCAGTTCCAAATTGGGTAGGGTCCAGGAGAATCCTCTCCCCTCATCCCAGGCAAAGCCTGGTTCCAAAGTACAAATGTATTTCTTCCGCCTGACCATGTTCTATGTATGAGCCGTGGTGGCACAGTGGTTAGAGTTCAGTACTGCAGGCTACTTCTGCTGCCTGCCTGCAATTTGGCAGTTCAAATCTCACCAGGCTCAAGACTGAATCAGCCTTCCATCCTTCCAAGGTGGGTAAAATGAGGACCCAGATTACCGGGGGCAGTATGCTGACTCTGTAAACTGCTTAGAGGGCTGTAAAAGCACTATGAAGCTGTCTATAAGTGCTATTGTTATTGCTATGGAGGACATTCTGTCCCAATTATTTCATTGTAGTTGTCCTCCAAAAACTTTAATGAATCCTCTTTTGATTGAGGATTCTTTAGTGGGACCAGCCAGCAAAGAGGTTTTGAGTGCTGGGCCAACCCCTCCACCTAAACTTTTCTAGGTGTAGTGTTTGAAGTCTAGAGACAGCTCATAGTAGTCGAGACTCGACTACTGTAACGCTCTCTACATGGGGCTACCTTTGAAGAATGTTTGGAAACTTCAGATCGTGCAGAATGCAGCTGCGAGAGCAAACATGGGCTTTCCCAAATATGCCCATGTTACTCCAACACTCCGCAGTCTGCATTGGTTGCCGATCAGTTTCCGGTCACAATTCAAAGTGTTGGTTATGACCTATAAAGCCCTTCATGGCACCGGACCAGAATACCTCAGGGACCGCCTTCTGCTGCACGAATCCCAGCGACCAGTTAGGTCCCACAGAGTGGATCTTCTCCGGGTCCCGTCAACTAAACAATGTCGCTTGGCGGGACCCAGAGGAAGAGCCTTCTCTGTGGCGGCCCCGACCCTCTGGAACCTACTCCCCCCCCCCAGAGATTAGAATTGCCCCCACCCTCCTTGCCTTTCGTAAACTGCTTAAAACCCACCTCTGCCGCCAGGCATGGGGGAACTGAGATACACTTTCCCCCTAGGCCTTTACAATTTTATGCATGGTATGTCTGTATGCATGATTGGTTTTTATATAATGGGTTTTTAACTGTTTTTGGTATTGGATTTTGTTATATACTGTTTTACTGCTGTTGTTAGCCGCCCCGAGTCTGCGGAGAGGGGCGGCATACAAATCCAATAAGTAAGTAAGTAAGTAAGTAACTTCAGGATTCCTCTCCTCGATAGCTCTTTCCTAGTAGTGTGTCTTCTTTCATGCTTTCTCCTTTCTCCTTCCTTATCTGCTTTGGCTTCTGTTCACCGCCCTTTCCCAATCCTCTCTAGTTCCTTTGCAATGTTTTCTTCCTGTCTGATTTTGCCCACTTCTTCCACAAATATGCTCCTTGGAGGAATTTCATTTGAGCGGCGAGCTGGGAGGTCATTGTACCAAAGGGGTGGATGGACACTTTCCAGGTGGGAAAAGGATCGGGGTGGGATGAGGATGAAATTAAACTTGATTGAAGCCGTATATATTTTCCCTCTCTTTTCCAATATAGGATCCCTGCCTAAGTGGGTTGTGAATAAAGCTTCTCAGTACTTGGCACCAAAGGTGAGTGAGGCCTCACCTGTTTGATTGAGCTCATTCTCATCGTGAGTCACAGTGGTTTTCCCAGCACTCTTGATTTTAAAAAAACCCAAGTAACGGAAAGCTACAAGTTGTGTTTATCTCCCTGGGGCAAGGTTAAGGTTGAGACATTGGCAACTAGGGCAAAGGTAAGAAATGAAGGTAAAATTGTAAAGGATGAATAGAATAATAGAGGAGAGGGAAGAGAAGGGGGGGGGGGAGAGAAGAGACAGAGTTCAAAGGAACCTTGGAGGTCATCTAATCCAACCCTACACCACTTCACACAAATTGTTATCCAATTTATTCTTCAAAACTTCCATTGTTGGAGAATTTACAACTTCTGGACAGAAGTTGTTCCACTGATTAATGGTTCCATCAGGAAATTTCTTCTACATTCTAGGTTGCTTCTCTCCCTTGGTTAGTTTGAAGTATAGGTAGTCCTCAACTTACAAGCACAACTGAGCCCATAATTTATGTTGCTAAGGGAGAAATTCCTTAACTAAGTTTTGTCCCATTTTATGACTTTTTTGCCACATTTGTTAAATGAATTACTACAGTTGCACAGTTAGTAACAGTTGTTAAGTGAATCTGGCTTCCCCATTGATTTTGCTCATCAGATTGTTGGAAAAATACCCCATGATGCTTGGACACTGCGAGTTGTCCAGCATCCAAATGTAAATCATGTGACCTTGGGGATGCTGCAATGGTTGTAAGTGTGAAAAATGGTCGTAAGTCCCTTCTTTTTCAGTGCTGTTGTAACTCTGGTCACCAAATGAAGGGTGTTGTAAGTTGAGGGCTACCTGTATTCCCACTGCAGTTACTAGCTTAGGGTGGACTCACACAAGCCTCTCCAACGCACTTTTCTTTTTATATGTAAATTTTATTAAAAAGAATATGAAGAATAAAAAAGATGGAAGGAAGGGTTTGCAATTCTTTCTTTCCTGGCTTGTCCAAACTGCTTAAAGCTGCAGGTTGGAGACATATCACTCAATTGACATGTGAGCCTTTATATTCCCCAAATGGGTCCTGTTAGCGCCTGGCAAAGGAATAACAGAATAGCAGAGTTGGAAGGGACCTTGGAGGTCTTCTACTCGAGCTCCCTGCTCAAGCAGGAGAACCTATACAAACTCAGACAAATCTCTTCTTAAAACCTCCAGTGATGGAGTGCCCACAATTTCTGAAGGTAAGCTCTTCCACTGGGTTCATTGTCTTCACTGTTAGGAAATTTCTCCTTCATTTTAGGTTGCTTCTCTCTTTGATTAGTTTCCATTCATCGTTTCTTCTGTCCTTTGGTGCTTTGGAGAATCACTTGACCTCCTCTTCTTTGTGGCAGCCTTTCAAATACTGGAATACTGCTATCATGTCATCCCCAGTCCTTCTTTTCTCTAGACTGGCCATAGCCAAATCCTTCCACCGTTCTTCAGGCCTTTGATCGTTTTAGTTGCTCTTCTCTGAACTTTTTCCAAAGTCTCAACATTTTTTATAGTATGGTGACCAAAAGTGGTTGCAATATTCCAGTTATGGCCTTATTATGATTGTATAAAATAGTACTAATACTTTACGTGATCTTGATTCTATGCCTCTGTTTATGCAACCAAGGATTGTATTAGCTTTTTTTGGCTGCTGCCGCACATTGCCAGCTCCAGAGTTGGGACTTTGTCTTTTCTTTAAAATCTCCAGTGATGGAGCACCCACACTGACATCTGTTTTTATTTTATCCAATCCAACACTTACTACCAACTAAAATTCCAAAACATTTCAGATTGGATTTCATTTAAATTTAAGGTTTGCAAATACGTTAGTATAAATTACTCTTCAGTGGTGACTTTTACGAATTTTAGTCTAGAGACGGACTTTTTGCTTGCATTTCATTTTTAACACATCACTGCCTGTGGGGAAGCACATTTTGTCATTTACGTGCGGGATGAAGACCTTCATTTATTTAAATTTATGAAATTTATCTTGTGAAAATGGAACAGCGGCAGCAGCAGAAATTGAGAAAGATTAAAGTTGTATCTCCCTATTCCCAAATTTTTTTAAAAAACATGTTAAAAAGTGATGAGAAATCTGAAAGAGCTTGGAAAGTGGTAATGAAATAACAGAATGTATTGGAAGGGACCTTGGAGGTCTTCTAGTCCAGCTTGAGTTCCAGTGGATAACTTTTAATTAACAGGCGGAGCTTATTAGAGTTGTGGTATTGTTTACATCAGAGGTCTTCAAACTTGGCAAGTTTAAGACTTGTGGACTTCAACTCCCAGAATTCTTCAGCCAGCACAGCTTGCCAAGTTTGAGGACCCACTGCAAAGAACAATGGATTTACAATTTGTTTTTAAAAAATGCACGTGGTTTTCTTATTTATTATCATCTTGACCCAGGTTCTTTTCCTTTCATCTCATCCCACCCTTCAGCTTATGAAGAAAATGTACAAAGCTTGTCTGAAGTATCCGTCCTGGAAGCAGCAACACAACGCAGGCAAAAAACCTTGGTTGCATCCTGAGCAGAGCCTCCTTCCCACGATGCCCCTGTCCGAACTCTCCCTCCAACATGCCTCCTCGCTGGAGAACATCGACGAGAGCAGTTTAATGGAAGCCAAAGAAGAGAAGGGAGACATCAGCGGTTCAGAGAATTGATGCCAATTTGACTTTTGCCTCACTTTTTGAGACTTAGCACTCGCCAGCCAGCTGGCTTACCCAGTTGGTTTTACAATAAAGGATAAAAAAACCCAAATCAGATGCATTTTTTAAAAAAAAAAAAATTACGGCCATTGCATGGCACTTATCTTTCCTAGCTCATTCAGGCAGTGAAGCTGTTAGGTAGTGAATAGTTGTTTCTATATTTTCCAGGAGGAAACTGTTGTGAGTGGTCCACGTCTGGCTCAGCTGGTCATGGATTTTGAGGACCAGGAGACGGATGCTTATCAGTATTCTAGGCTAGTGTTCCTGTCACCTGAGAGTGATGTAGAGTCAGGGACTGAGGATAAGTAGAGACTGTAGCACCCGCAGTTATGGTAGTAAGCGAATCAAGAGGACAATGGGGAAGTGGAGGAACCCGTTAGATGCAAGAGTCAGAAGGACTATCTGTAGGCAAGAATATCTGAGAAGGAAGGGTTCTTGGCATTAGTAGCTCTATGGGACACTTGACCATGCCTTATCAGTGTATAAGGGACAGGCTGAGGGGAAGTGGGCGTGGTGAGCAACATTTGTAATCATGGCTGGATGTCCCAGATCCGGGGTTTAAGAAATACTTTTGCTTACAGACTGTTCTAACTCGTGTAAGCTCATCGTCAAGTAATGCCATAGACTGAAAAAACCACTGAGAATTGTAAGTCTGTATCTGAATGACAGAAACACTTCAAAGGAATTTCCTAATTGGATTTGGCTTCTGGCCCGGGGCTCACTCCTTATCTCAATTTGATCTGGAACACTGCCAGCATGGACTAAAACTTTGTTTTGATCTGGACATTTAATAGCAATGTAGTTTTTAGTTTGGATTCATTCTGTGTGTATGTGTGTTTCTTAGGTCCGATCGGACCCGGCCCAGACAGAACAGAAACTATGCAATTTATTTTGAGGGAGCTCGGTATGTCTAGCCCAGTGTTTCCCAACCTTGGCAACTTGAAGATATCTGGACTTCAACTCCCAGAATCCCCCAGCAAGCATTCGCTGGCTGGGGAATTCTGGGAGTTGAAGTCCAAATATCTTCACGTTGCCAAGGTTGGGAAACACTGGGCTAGCCTATCAGAGACTGAAGTAGGAAAGATATGATATTCATCAGGGGTACTGAGATCCTGTCACGGAGAAGTGGGGATTGTCTGAAGCAATGGGTAGAAGCTTGTCAAAAGAGAAAAAACAGAAATTTTCTGATTAATCAATGGAATAGCTTGGCACCCAGAATGGTGTGGCCCCCATCACTTGAGGTTTTCAAAAATAGACTGGACAACCTTTTGACTGGGATTGTATAAGATCGCCTGCCTTGAGCAGAAGTTGGACAAGAAGACTTCCATGGGCCCTTTGAACCCTGTGATTCTATGTTCTATGGTAAACTAAAAACGTACCAATACATTTGGAATACTGTGTTCAGTTCTGGAGACCTCACCTACAAAAAGATATTGAAAAATTGAACGGGTCCAAAGACGGGCTACAAGAATGGTGGAAGGTCTTAAGCATAAAACGTATCAGGAAAGACTTAATGAACTCAATCTGTATAGTCTGGAGGACAGAAGGAAAAGGGGGGACATGATCGAAACATTTAAATATATTAAAGGGTTAAATAAGGTCCAGGAGGGAAGTGTTTTTAATAGGAAAGTGAACACAAGGACAAGTGGACACAATCTGAAGTTAGTTGGGGGAAAGATCAAAAGCAACGTGAGAAAATATTATTTTACTGAAAGAGTAGTAGATCCTTGGAACAAACTTCCAGAGACGTGGTAGATAAATCCACAGTAACTGAATTTAAACATGCCTGGGATAAACATAGATCCATCCTAAGATAAAATACAGAAAATAGTGTAAGGGCAGACAAGATGGACCATGAGGTCTTTTTCTGCCGTCAGACTTCTATGTTTCTATGTTTCTACTTTGCAATGGAATCAAAGCATGCATTAGCAAATGGTCTTTTCCTTACCAACTACAGGCTTGATTTCTTACTGGCTTGCTTCTCAAAGCAGCTTAGCTCAAACAAAGCAGCTTTATACTCCGAAAAATACGGTAGGTGCTGTTGATTGAGGCAAGCTTGGAAAATGATCAGATGAGTGGAATGGTCCTATACCCGTCCAAAGCGATTGCACTGCTTTTTCACTACAATTTTAAATTCATGCCACGTCGGTGACGTCTTGGAAGAAAAGGACGCCTCCAGTGAAATGCTCTTGCTTGTTTGGTTTTAATGGGGAAGCTTTTGAACCAGATTTGCAGAACCTCCATCCTCCCCTTACATAACGTTGGGTGGTCTTTCCTCTCATGGATAAACTATGGAGGATCAGAAGAGCAGGCCCACTAGTTTAAATGGATGGTGGTATGCATGGATGGATGGATGGTACTATGTGTAGATGAATGGTAGGATGCATAGAGGAAAACAGAAGGCAGGAGTATTTGATATTTGCTGAAATGAATGAGAGAGGGGTCTTTCTGAGGTGACACTTAACTGGATTTCTCTGCCTGGTGTTTCAGCCTCTCATCCAGCAAATCAATGTGGTTCTTATTTCTGTTCTAACAGTTTTTCTAACTTTAAAGAGCCCCATTACCAATCTACTGGGAATCCGTTTTTACAACTTCTGATACAAAATCCACCTTCCCTTTTGAAAATCTGCAAGTTGACTAAAGGGGCCAAGCTTTTTGTAGGCAAGAAAGTGGTTTAGATGGCTTCATTTTAGAGCCAGGATGGCGCAGCAGGTAGAGTGCTGTACTGCAGGCCACTGAAGCTGACTGTAGATCTGCAGGCCTTCCATCCTTCCAAGGGGGGTAAAATGAAGACCCAGATTGTGGGGGCAATAGGCTGGCTCTGTTAAAAAACGCTATCGCTAACATGTTCTAAGCCGCCCTGAGTCTAAGGAGAAGGGTGGCATAAAAAAATTGAATAAATAAATAAATAAAAATTGATGGCTGCCTTAGCATTCTTGATTCAGTGTGAAAATTGCAAAGGTTGTTCCTAAGTGTTAGCTGCTTTCTATTTCTTCTCCATTTATGGTCTCTGTGAAACACAACATTACCTGAAATGTGAAACACCATTTTTTTAAAAATAAAAAGGCTAACAATAAATCAATGGCCCCCAAGATATTCAATCCACTATTCTAGCGTAAAGCGGCAACTTCAGATCAAATTGGCTGAAGGGAGGTAACTTTGAACCACAACTTCAATCAATCAGAATAGAAATGGAAGGGACCTTCAAGGTCTTCTCCATCACTGGAGGCTTTTAAGAAGAGATAGGACAGTCCTTTGACTGAAATGGTACAGTGCAAACCTTTTTTTGTTTGTATACCAAAAGTGTGGGTGTGTGCTACCACACACGCACATGCCCACACCCATCCTTCCCCCCATGCATGTGCACCCTCCCCACTGCACGTGCATCCAACACTCCACCCCATCCCCGCACATAGGCCTCACTGAAGCCTGGGACACTGAAAAACTGGAAAAATGGACTTTGCCCATTGGGACTGATTTTCACAGTCTTCCCTTCAGGAAGCCCCATACCAGAAATCCATTTTTCTGAACTTCCAGTTTGCCCATTGGGCAATTTTTTGCACTTCAGGGCAGTTTCCTTAAGCATCCGAAGAGGGAAACAGCTTTCCCCAAGGTGAAAATCAGCTAGCTAGTGCGCGCATGCACGCTGGAGCTGACATAGGGCAACACCTCCCATGTGCCTCCATGTGCCGGCTGTGGCATGCATCCCATAGGTATAAGATTTCCTCCTTGATCAAGGGGTTGGACAAGGAGATCTCCGAGGCCCCCTTCCAAGCCTGTAATTCTATTTTGTCTGTCTAATATTGAAGAAATGGAGGAACAGAGCAGTCAAAGAAAGGATGCTAAAGGATGGACAAAATGAAATGTGAACGGCAAACTTTAAAATACTTTTTTAAATTATTGGAAAGAATGGAATTGTTGAATTAATCTGTAGAGTTGGCCGTGGCTTATGGGCAACAGTGAGTTGGCCACAGCAAGTTGTCCTCTTCTGACATTGTGTCTAAAACAACTGCGGCCCTAAAAGTGTAAAACCTCAGCATATTTACCTTGTCCGAGGAGAGCTTCATTCTTTTGCAGGCTTCTGGCTGATGGGTGGCAATCCATTCATTTTCCTCCTGGGCAGTTCGTAGTCTGCAGAAATCTGCGTTGGCAACAAGAAGAACAAAAATTAAAAAGTTGTGACAAACTGAAAGGAGAAGAAACAACCACCTTTCCCTCATCAGCCACCTCCAGACCTGGGGGATGTTGACTCTCCATCTGAGTGCTGATAGATAGCTCAGGTTCCACCTTTGCCTGTCTCTCTTTCTGCCAGTTCCATTCCCTCTTCCCCCTCGGAGCTCTCAGGTTGCTCTGATGCTGAGCAGGATTCCCACGCTGCTTCTTTTTCTGATCCGGCTGCTGGAGTAGCAGATGGCTGGTAGTAGTTCTTGAGAGCGGATGCGTTGGAGTAGTGTTAGGTCCAGTCTGGATCTGAGTTCGTTGTATTTTGCGTTATTTCTGGCGATGGAGTTCATGGTCTTAATGAACTGTTGTTTGGTAGTTTCATTTTTGCAGACTATTCTGCACAAACGGGGAGCCATTGATCCATCACTGTACTTTAGTACAGGGCTGCTTCTAGAAACCTCTAAGATATCCTCAGGGGCGATTGATTGAGGATGATGGTTGTGGATGATGGTACGAATATTTGATAGATCGGTTTCCCCATTTTCCTCTAGGCCAAACTACTGGTGGAGGAACCACCGGTACTTGATGGAGAAACCACCAGCATCTTTGTTGATGCTGTCTTGCCATCTCTGTTTTAGACATCCGCAAGGTCGCCAGCCATTGACTTCTAGTTGATAGGCAGTCTTGGCCATAGTTCCCTCTAAGCTGAGCAGTGAGCAATCGCTCACTTAAAAATCATCATCAACTCAGTTTTTCAAACCTGCCCAGAAGCCGAGAGGGAAAGAGTGAGAGGGAAGGAGAGAGAGAGAAACAGATAGAAAAAAGAGAGGAAGGAAAAGAGAAAGAATGGAGTAAGGAAGAGAGAAAGAAAATCAAAATCTATTTTGAAACTAGCTCAACTATTTAAGTGGCATTTTGATATTGATAGAGTTGCCCTATTATGAGCTCACTGTTATAGACACACAGTACAGTATTTTATTTTGAAATTCTCTGAGGCAAAACAGGGTGGGTTTTTTATTTATTTGTTTATTTATTTATTTATTTAATATTTCTGTGCCACCCAGTCCCGAAGGGACTGCCGCTCAGACACTATACTTTTCCGCCCACCCCAAAAAAAATTAGAGGGAACACTGGTCTTGGCCACAATTAAAAGTGCTGTTCTCTGGACCTGTCCAAACCAACGGAAGTGGCCTTTTCTCCTCTAAGTAGTGCCACAGCAAAGTGCTTTTGAATGGTGTCATTTGTAATGTGATCAAGAAGAGAGCTATTCAATGGAGTATCAAGCCAGCTATCCAATGGAGTGTTTGCACTTCCATGGCATTGAGGTAAGTTTCAGTCCCTCAGGAAGGAAGTCCTTCAGTCCCGCCAGAGAAGGAAGAGGAGGCAGGGCCGTCTGTGGAGGGTCTGCCTTGGGCCAGCTGCTGGGCCTGCGTGACCACCGCCCGGGCGCCGTCGTAGTCGCGGCCGAGCAGGTCGGCGGGGCGCAGGAAAGCTGGCAGAGATGGGCTCGGCGGCGGAGAGCAGCTCGTTGCCCAGCTCCAGCCACAGCCCCGCCGCCAGCGCCGGCTGCCCCATGTCGACGTGGAGGCGAGCGGCGAAAGCCACGCAGCCGTGGGTGGGCGGCCGGCAGATAGTCGGAGGGGCCCAAGCCGGCGCCTTGCAGCTCCCGCTCGTGCCGCTTCGGCCAGGACCGCCGCTTCGCCCAACCGGTGGTCCAAGCTTTGGGCGCAGCGCGCCACCACCAACCGGCACCAGGCCGCGTAAGGGAGGCTTTCCTGAGTGCGCAGCTCCGACGCCTCCGACACCTTGGATTTGCGCAGGAAGCACTTGCGGAGCTTGGACGCCACCAGCCGGTAGCGCGTCAGGAAGTCGCCGCCACCTCCGGCGCCGGAAGAGGCCTCACCCGGCCCGAAGACGAACAGGCCCCGGTGCCCGCGATGAAGCGCATGGCGCCTGGATCTCTCGCGCGTCGCGCCAGAAGTGACGCATCCGCATCCACGGAGGTTGGGCTAAGGGAATAAGCAGCTGATTGGTTGATTTAAATTGGAAGGCGGAGTGGGATGATAAGAATGATTCTATTGCGGTTAGTCCTCGATTTACGACCACATCGGAGCCTAAAATTTAGTCCTGCTAAAGTGAGACTCGTATTAACATGAGTTTTGCCCCATTTTGTGACTTTTCTTGTTAAGTGAGTCACTGCAGTTCTTCAGTCAGTATCCCAGCTGTTATGTGAATCTGGTTTCCCCATGGATTTGGCTTGTCCGGAAGTTCTCAAAAGAGGATGATCACATGACCCCGGGAAGCTGCGACTGTCATAAATGGGAATCAGTTGCTAAGCCCTCTGAATTTTGTTCACATAACCGTGGGGATGCTGCAAAGGTGGAAAGTCACTAAGCAAAGTGGGTTTTGTCAAGGGGCTACCTGGAGCTGGGTGTTTGTGGCTACAGAACCTCTGCGCCAGTTGAGGCATAAATGAATGAAATTAATCAGGATAAAGTTAAGTTTAAGTTTTATTATATTTGTATGCCGTCCCTCTCCGAAGAAAGGGACTCCAAGCAAACGCTTTTCCTTATGAAACATATAATCAGAATTTCACTGGAACAAATGTGGAAAAATGAACAGACCCCATCAGAAAGTTTAATTGATAAAATATATAGATGTGCAGAAATGGACAAAATGGCAAACTCAATCAAGGGAATAAAATATAAAGAAACTAAAGAATTATGGCACGAATGGATCCAAAATAAAAACTGAAAAGTAACAATACAAAGTGTTAGTATATATAGAAAGAAAAATAAACACTTTGTAATAATAATATAAATGAAATAAAAACTTGGTTGGGACTGATGATCACTTTATTATAGAAACTGCAAAAATATGCTTATTGATATTTCATTTTTTTCCTTTTCTAATATTATGATTTACTTACGATATTTATATTTGAATGTACACAACTTAACAGAATGTATAGAGAAATGAATGATATATCTAAAATGTAATAGAAACGGATTAAGACCTGTAAAAACAAAACAAAATATATGAGAAATATTCTTTTCAAAATCAATAAAGAATTTTTTTTTAAAAAGCAAAAGGGACCTTGGAGGTCTTCTAGTCCACCCCTGTTCAAACAGGAGACGCACCTAGACCATTTCAGACAAGTGGCTGTCCAGTCTCTTCTTAAAAGCCTGCAGTGATGGAGCACCTAGAACTTCTGAAAGCAAGCTATTCCACTGTTTACTTGTTCTCACTGTCAAGAAATTTCTTTCTAGTTCTAGGTAGCTTCATAATTCGCTCACGAACCCTGGTTTGTTAAATAAACCCCAATTGGCTTGGATTCACACAACATACTTTGCAATGGGAACCATGTTTTGCAAACAGTGGAATAAAGTGCTTGGTCCAGCGACCGGCTAAACTCTGACCCTGGTTTAATAAAACATGCTTGCTGAAGTTTGCACAATGTTACTGTGCCTATTAATTTGCCTTGACTAGTGACATGGCTGGTAAGACAATCTATGGTTTCGCCTCATGAGGAATGACACAAATAACACAATTGGTATGTATTTTGTATATCCTGAACTGTGGGAACCATCCAATGCAATGTCTAGGGAGATTCTCAGTCATCCAGGTCATGGTAGTTCTAAAGGTGTTTTTTTTTTTTCAAGAGGCAGTTGGACTTTCAGTTTTTAAATTTTATTTATTTATTTATTTTATTTATTTGTCCAATACACAATAAAAAAGTCTTTGAAGACTTTTCACTTCTTATCCAAGAAGCTTCTTCAGCTCTGACTGGATGGTAGGGAATGGAATCCAGGCAGAGCTGAAGAAGTGAAACATCTTCGAAGAAAAACAGAAAGTTTAATTGCCTCTTGAAAAAAAACACCTATAGGAAGTTGTTGTTAGTCGTGAAGTTGCCTTATTCTCTTTTTTTTAGCACTGGTTCTGTGGACGTGACTTGGTGTGGTGGATGTGATGTGGTGTGGATTGGTGGGCATGGCAAGGAAAGGATGCTGCAAAATCTCAATTCCCACTCTACCCCAGGGGAAGGATGTTGCAAACTCCCCATTCCCTCCCCACTCCTGGGGGAAGGGTATTTCAAAATCTCCATTCCCACCTCATTCTTGGTCAGCCAGAGGTGACCTCATCTTCCGTAACAGCAAAAGTGCTATTTATGGACTGCATATCATAGAATCCTTCTCCAACAGCGACCATAGTATGATCAACTTCAACCTCAACCTACACCATCATAACACTCAACAGAACAACACGGCACCTAAGTACAATTTCAGGAAAGCCAACTACGAACTCATAGACGCCAATCTCTCACTAATCAATTGGCATTCCTTGTTCTCCAACTGCATCACCATTGATGAACTTTACAACACGTTCTTACACCAAATTAATAATCTCATAAATCTGCATGTCCCAATTACCTCTCCTAGAAGAAAACAAAAAAATAACATTCCTGTCTCAATAAGGAAACTTCAAACCAAAAAAAGATCCCTCTGGCGTAGAAACAAAAAAGGTCCAGTAACCAACTTTAAAAGCCGCTACAGAAGCATATGCCAACAAATAAAAGCAGAATGTCTCAACTACCACAGTGAACAAGAGGAAAACCTCCTACGCTCCAAATCTAACCGTGCCTTCTACAACTTCGTCAACAACAAACTTAACGACTCCAGACCTATTCCACCTCTCGTAGGACCACACAACATAGAATACCACGATGACCCATCCAAAGCTAACCTCTTCAACTCCTTTTTTGGCTCCGTTTTTGTTAACAGTAATGGCTCATCCCCCCTCTTCGCAAACCGCACTTCTAACTCATTAAACAACCTAACCCAAATCATCTTCACTACAGACCACGTTGAAAAAGCAATCCGTGATCTCAAACCTTCCCTATCTGCTGGACCAGATGGTCTTTGTGCATACTTCTTAAGAAAACTTTCTTCTGCCATAGCTGAGCCCTTAAGCATTATCTTCCAAAAATCCTTCAGGACCAGTACTCTCCCCAAGCTGTGGTCTAAAGCAGTAGTCATCCCCATCTTCAAAAAAGGAGACCCATCACTAGTTGACAACTACAGACCAATATCTCTATGCTGCGTTCCTTGTAAAATCATGGAATCAATCATAAATCAATCAATTACCCTTTACCTAGAATCTAATAACTTACTATCAAAAAAACAATTTGGATTCAGAAAGAAACTATCCTGCAACCTACAACTACTTCACTGCAAAAACATCTGGACTACCCACCTTGATCAAGGAAAATCCATCGATGCAATTTATATCGACTTCTGCAAAGCCTTTGACTCAGTGGTTCATGACAAACTTCTCCTAAAACTCAAATCCTATGGCATCTCAGGACTCCTCCACAACTGAATTACTGCATTCCTGTCAAACAGGCAACAAGTTGTCAAAATCGGAAGCGCCATTTCCTCCCCTGTCCCTGTCAAAAGCGGCGTTCCCCAAGGCAGCGTACTAGGTCCTACTCTTTTCATCCTATACATCAACGACCTCTGCGATAATATCGCAAGCAACTGTGTGCTCTTTGCCGATGATGTGAAACTTTTCAACACCACTGACAACACACTCACTCTCCAAAAAGACCTTGACTATGTTTCAGATTGGTCTAACATCTGGCAACTTCGAATCTCAACCAACAAATGCTCTACCCTCCACATCGGCAAAAAGAACCCAAACCTCATATACAGTATAAACTAAACAAACAAATTCTCACAGCAAACCCACACTCAGTAAAAGACCTCGGAATACTAATTTCAAATGACCTAAGTGCTAAAGCCCACTGCAACAATATCACCAAAAAGGCTTCCAGAGTTGTAAACCTGATTCTACGTAGCTTCTGCTCTGGCAATCTCACACTACTGACCAGAGCCTACAAAACCTATGCCAGGCCCATCCTTGAATATAGCTCATCTGTCTGGAACCCTCACCACATCTCAGACATCAACACTCTCGAAAACATCCAAAGATATTTCACCAGAAGAGCCCTCCACTCCTCCACCCGAAACAGAATACCATACGAAAACAGACTAACCATCCTGGATCTCGAAAGCTTAGAACTGCGGCGCCTAAAACACGATTTAAGTATTGCCCACAAAATCATTCGCTGTAATGTCCTTCCGGCCAACGACTATTTCAGCTTCAACCGCAACAACACAAGAGCATGCAACAGCTTCAAACTCAATGTTAATCGCTCCAAACTTGACTGTAAAAAATATGACTTTAACAATCGAGTCATCGAAGCGTGGAACTCATTACCGGACTCAATAGTGTCAACCCCCAACCCCCAACATTTCTCCCTCAGACTCTCCACGATTGACCTCTCCAGGTTCCTAAGAGGCCAGTAAGGGGCGTACATAAGTGCACTGATGTGCCTTTCGTCCCCTGTCCAATTGTCTTTCCTTTCCCTTTTATCATATATATTCTTTCCTTCCCACCCACTTCTCTTCCTCTTTACTTCCTATCTTTACTTCCTATCTTTTATATATCACTTAATGTCTATTCTCTTTCATATGTATTGTATATTGGACAAAGAATAGATAGATAGATAGATAGATAGATAGATAGATAGATAGATAGATAGATAGATAGATAGATAGATAGATAGATAGAGGTGGTATTCGCTGGTTCTCAAAACTACTCAAAATTTCTGCTACCAGTTCTCAGGAACCTGCTGGATTTCACCCCAAAACCATATCTGACCACATCTCTGACTTGCAGAAAAACAATGATGTAGTTTCCTCCCTCTCTCTCTCTATCTGTGTGTGTGTGTGTGTGTGTGTGACAAACACACACACAGAGAGAGAGTTTGTATACACCTCCCACCTCTCCAGCTCAAAACTTTTATACTGACATAATACCCCCTTTAAAAATATATTGCCTTGCCCTCCCCATAGTGGTCCATTTCATCTGTTCCCTTACTGGAAAAAAGTATGGCCTCTTTAATTATTACACTGGTCAATACAAAAAAAAAATCATCAGCAAAAGTAATACAGTATGTCTGTTTTTTGTAGTTTGATGTGCTGATTCCAACAGTACACTTAGTTTTGCTCTATCACATAAAGTGTCTGCTACAGAAGCATGTTTGTTATTATATTATTTCTGATGTGTAGATTACTGTTTTCTTAATGTTGCCAGTATATTTCCCGTACTATAATAATGATGCTGCTCCATGGAAGCTATACCTGCTACATAAAAACCATGTACATTTTTGAAATCAGAACAAAACAATGATTCAGAAAAGTACAAAGTCAGCTGCGATGATTACAAAAAATATTTTTTTTGCAGACCTGTGTTATTTTTATTTGTTTGAATCTATTAGCTGCCCAATTCCGATGGGCTCCATATACCAATCAGTCCTTCTTTCAGCCTGTTACAGAATGTTGACAAGAGGCAACAAGTTGACCCAAAGAGTTAGAGTTAGAATGAGAGGACATTTTAAACCTAAGAAATGTTGGCTAAGAGTCTACATAAAGAAGGAGTTAGAAACATAGAAATATAGAAGACTGACGGCAGAAAAAGACCTCATGATCCATCTAGTCTGCCCTTATACTATTTTTTGTATTTTATCTTAGGATGGATTTATCCCAGGCATGTTTAAATTCAGTTACTGTGGATTTACCAACCACGTCTGCTGGAAGTTTGTTCCAAGGATCTACTACTTTTTCAGTAAAATAATATTTTCTTGTGTTGCTTTTGATCTTTCCCCCAACTAACTTCAGATTGTGTCCCCTTGTTCTTGTGTTCACTTTCCTATTAAAAACACTTCCCTCCTGAAACTTATTTAACCCTTTGACATATTTAAATATTTCGATCATGTTCCCCCTTTTCCTTCTGTCCTCCAGACTATACAGATTGAGTTCATTAAGTCTTTCCTGATACGTTTTATGCCTAAGACCTTCCACCATTCTTGTAGCTCGTCTTTGGACCCGTTCAATTTTGTCGATATCTTTTTGTAGGTGAGGTCACCAGAACTGAACACAGTATTCCAAATGTGGTCTCACCAGTGCTCTATTATGCTGTGTTTAATCATGGATCATGGAACATGATCCTGGGTAACATCTGGGAGAACTAAAAACACCCACCTCTGCTATGATTGCTGTTTTACCAGTCTGAGCAGGGACAAAAAGGAATCGAAATTGAATATCTTGTCTGTAACGGAAATATTTGAAGCTTCCCTATCTCTTTTAGGTGAATTTATATGACTTCCTCTTTCATGTAGGAATGTCAATTTGTTACTACCGGTATCGCTTTTGTTTATACTCTAAAAATCTCCAAAAAGTTCAGAAAAAGTCCATGTTCCAGTGTTCAACAAGTCCATAATAAAGGATGTTAGCTGCCTCCAAATTGTGATGTGCTGTGTTGCAAGGTTCAGCTTGTTCTCAAGACAAGTAACCCAGCATTGGAAATCTGCTTACCTTCTCTACAGGTTTTGAAGCATGTTTTTTTTTCACCCTCTGTGCATGCGGAGAAGGCTTTGTACATGCGCAGGGGGTTAAAAAAAAGAAAATGGCGACATCCGGATATGTGGGCAGAGTCTCCCACTGCCACCACCGGTTCTCCAAACCACCGGAGACCACCACTACTGGTACAAACTAGTAGCATTTTGCCCCTGAAGCAACCCCAAAATAATAATAATAATAATAATAATAATAATAATAATAATAATAATAATAATCTCCATTTGTCAATTGCAAAAGGCTGCTTTACTTTACCGCTACATCACGCAGCCCTAGGTGCTTGGGAAGAGCCCACCTGGTGATGAAATATGAAATCCAGCATATTGTCTTGTTTGCTGTGTTGTATTGTTGAAATAACAACAGCAGCAGCAGCAGCAGCAGAGTTGGAAGGGACCTTGGAGGTCTTCTAGTCCAACCCTCTGCTTAGGCAGGAAATCCTACACTACTTCATACAGATGGTTATCCAACATCTTCTTTAAAACTTCCAGTGTTAGAGCATTCACAACTTCTGGAGGCAAGTGGTTCCACTGATTGATTGTTCTAACTGTCAGGAATTTCTGCCTTAATTCTAAGTTTCTTCTCTCCTTGTTCAGCTTCCACCTATTGCTTCTTGTCCTACCCTCAGGTGCTTTGGAGCAGTGTTTCCCAACCTTGGCAACTTGAAGATATCTGGACTTCAACTCCCAGAATTCCCCAACCAGCATTAGCTGGCTGTGGAATTCTGGGAGTTGAAGTCCAAATATTTTCAAGTTGCCAAGGTTGGGAAACACTGCTTTGGAGAATAGGTTTGACTCCCCCTTCTTTGTGGCAACCCCTGAGATATTGGAACACTGCTATCATGTCTCCCCTGGTCCTTCTCCTCATCAAACTAGCCATGCCCAGTTCCTGCAACAGTTTTTCATATGTTTTAGCCTCTACTCCCCTAATCATCTTTGTCACTCTTCTCTGCACTTTTTCTAGAGTCTCAGCATCCTTTTTGCATCGTGGCGAACAAAACTGAATGCAGTATTCCAAGTGTGGCCTTACCCAGGCCTTATAAAGTGCTATTAACACTTCACGTGATTTTGATTCTGTCCTTCTGTTAATGCAGCCTAGAACTGTGTTGGCTTTTTTTGGCAGCTGCTGCACATGGCTGGCTCATATTTAAATGGTGGTCCACTAAGACTCCAAGATCCCTCTCAAGTTACTACTGTGGAGCAATGTACCACATATATTGTACCTGTGCATTTTGTTTTTCTTGTCTAAATGTGGACTCTTACTTTTTTCACCATTGAATTTCATTTTCTTAGATAACGCCAAGGATAGGATAGGCGTCGGAATGGCAGGAACGCCGTTCCGGTGGCAGCAACAGAAGGAAGAGGAAGGGAAAAAAAGAGAAAGAAAGAGGGACAGAGAGAGAGAAAGAAAGAGGAACCAGCATGATTCCGGTAAAAATTACCAGGTTTTTTTGCTTCTGCAGATGCACAGAAGCAAAGAAACTGACAATTTTTACTGCCGGAAGGACGTCCATGCACGAGATTTCGACTGCTGCACATGCGCAGCAGCCAAATCCTGCTGCGTCACCTAGAGCGGCAGCTAGGGCCAGCAGCAAAAGCCGCCTGCCCGAGCTCTGGCCTCATGGAGGCCCACTCTGTGGGACCTGGCCGGGCGCTGGGATTTGTGTGGCAGAAGGCGGTCTCGGAGGTAATCTGGCCCAATGCCATGTAGGGCTTTGTAGGTCATAACCAACACTTTGAATTTTATCCAGAAACTAATTGGCACCAATGCAGACCGCGGAGTGATGGTGAAATATGGGTATGCCTTGGAAGGCCCATAACCGCTCACGCGGCTGCATTTTGGACGATTTAAAGTTTCCGAACACTCTTCAAAGGTAGTCCCATGTCATAGTCTGTATAAAAGCACACACACACCTGTATAAAAGCATGTGCTCCTTTGGTGAATATACTGTACTGTACCTGAACAACATATCTCCAATATCACAAGCATTTCTTATAATCTTTATCCACAAATATTTTAAACGGTCAATGGACACCATATCCTTCTATGGGCCTAGAAAGCCTAGAACTACGGCGCCTAAAACACGATTTGAGTATTGCCCACAAGATCATATGCTGCAACGTCCTACCGGTCAATGACTACTTCAGCTTCAACCGCAACAACACAAGAGCACGCAACAGATTCAAACTTAATACGAACCGCTCCAAACTTGACTGTAAAAAATATGACTTCAACAATCGAGTTATCGAAGCGTGGAACTCAATTGTGTCAACCCCTAACCCCCAAAATTTCTCCCTTAGACTCTCCACGATTGACCTCTCCAGGTTCCTAAGAGGCCAGTAAGGGGCGTACATAAGTGCACTGGTGTGCCTTTCGTCCCCTGTCCAATTGTCTTTCCTTTCTCTCACTTATCATATATATTTTCTTTCTTTCATATATCCTCTCCTCTAAGTTCACTTTTACCCTTATATATATTACTACATGTCTATTTTTCTTCCTATGTATTTGTGTATTGGACAAATGAATAAATAAATAAATTAAATAAATATTCAATTTTAAGACAAATGTTGAACTATCTGCCAAGCATTATGCTAACATATTTTATTTCTTAATATTCACTTTTACTGTATTCAGAAGTCCAGCCATTAATTCTATATTGGTGCATAGCACATCCGTTCACACTTATTACATGCTTTCTCCAAACCCACAGACATACAATAAACATTTTCTCACATTCATACGTTTCCTAACAGGTAGTAGTTAAAAGAGCAAACACCTGACCTGCAAACCCCTTCTTCTTCCGTGACCAGATCAAACTTTAGACTGCCAGAATGAAGCCACCTTCTTGGGTACATGTTTTTGGTAGTAGCTAAGATACCAGCAGATAGGCCAGGTTTTGCATCTCTCCATATTCCCACAACATGTTGTTATCCGCTAAGAGATTCCTCTTGAGCATATCGGTTTTACACTTCACCACTCCAACTCTCAACCTGTTGTGGTTAGCTCTGGCCCAATTCCTGCCCCAAGGACTGTGGATGTGGGGGAGACATCCACATGCTGCAGGCCTGTTTTGCCCCCCCCCCCGGTGGAATCTGCTGATGAAGGCTCCTCTGACCAAGAAGACATGAGTGACAGGGAGAAGGAGAGTGTGGCAGACAGCTCAGAAGGAGATCAATTATCTAGCTCCTCCTTGGATTCAGAACAAGAGTTAATGATAGAGCCACGCATGCAGAGAGCGATGCATAGGCAACAACAACTGAGAGATTATTATCAAAGAAAATGAGGCCACTTGTGGTTGGGTGGGGCTGTGGTAATTAGTGAGGCTGCTATAAAGAGGCTGCTATAAAAGTGGAGGATTATCTGATCGTGTTTCGTGACTGCTTTACTGACTTTGACCTTTTGTGTCCTGATTTTTCCCTGTTTTGAAACTAAACCAGGGCAAAGTGTGTTTCACTTTGTGAAAAAAGAAGGACTGTGAATTGCCTCACAGCTGCAAGCTAAGTATCACAGAACTGATAAGGGACTTGTACAAATTACCAGTTTGTTTGGAGACAAGTGCTCTTTGCTATACCAAAAGAGGGCTTGGTTTAAGTGAAGTTTCATTATAAAGAACATTGTTTTGAATTTTCAAACGTGTGTGTGTCTGAAATTGTATCTGTGCATTTTTGGGAGGAGTGTACCAGAGACCTCGACAGTACACAACCTATTCAGGATCCTCCAAGTAGTATAAGGGAGGTCAGATCCTTCAGCTATATAGCCTCCTTTAATGTTCTTCCTTGCTCCATAGTCCTCTTCCTTCCTTCTACTCACACCACTCTCCTGCATGAAGTCACAGTTGAATACCCCAATTTTATTCACGGCTGCCTCTCACATTTGATGCCACTATTTTGACTTTGTGTCCTTGTCTGAGTACAAGGAATTTAAAGCTTAAAAAAGTCAAAACCCCACCACTACCAAACCAAAAACCTTAACTAGTCCCCCACCCCTCCCACATCGCTTTTTATTCTTCCTATTTCTCTAAAAAGAGAAAGCAATCTCTTTCCCCTACCTTCTTTCTCAGCTGCTTCATCTAGTGGTAAAAAAACGGAATAAATTTCCGTAAGCAGCAAGTTCAACCAACCACATTATATCTTCACTGACAAGAACTTTAAAGCTCAGCTGGTTGAACATACATTTTAGGAAGTTCTCAAAAAAGAAACAGCGTGAAAGCCTCATCAGGGTGAATGTCTGAATGGAGATGTTAAGGTAAGTGATGACATGAGCCATTTACTTTTTTGGGGTGTGTGTGAGAGAGAGATGATGATGATGGAGGATTAAAGCAGGTTCAAATGTGATTTTAGTCTCTGCATTTGTAGCAATTAGTTTAATGCTGTTGTTTCAAACTCTACATAATGGAAATCTAAGAAACCAGCAACCACACATGCGGCTCACTGACACATTCTCAGCATTTAACGATCAAAAATAACACTTCCAAGAATGGACAGTTTTAGCAACTACATTTTTTTTAAAAAATTATCATTTTGCAGGCAAATAGGAACGTGTAGAGGGATATGATATAGCCCATAAGTAGACAGGTCTCCTATTTTTAATTGGAGTTTATGCTTTTGATGTTTTTCTAATGAAATAAGTATATGGCATTGCTCGTTTAGTTTACCAAATACAGGTAGTAAACTTATAACAGTTATAACAGTTACAGTCTACTTATAACAGTTCATTTAGTGACTATTCGAAGTTACAACTGCGCTGAAAATAGTGACTTTTACACTTATGACCATTGCAGCATACCCGTGGACTATGATTTGCATTCAGGATTTCAGATGCTTGACAAACTGACCCATATTTATGATTGTTGCCATGTTCGGAGTCATTTGCAACCTTCTGACAAGCAATGTCAACACGGAAACCAGATTCACTTAACATGTTACTAATTTAATCAGTGCAGTGATTCGCTTAACAAAGGCAGCAAACAAGTTGTAAAATGGGACAAATTCACTTCATACGTTTTTTTTACTTGACAACATAAATTTTGAGCTCAATTGTGGTTGTAAATTTACATGTAGCTGTAATTGCTTCTGAGATTATCTGTTCCCAGTAAAATTTGCCCAGTGTTCCTTTTCAGATCTTGCAAAGAGGAGAAGCGAATACTGTATAAGACAGGCAGTAATATTTAAGACATAATGCCAGCATTATGTTGGCTACGTTTTATGCTGATTTTAGACTACAGTATTTTATTGTCTATCGTTGTAAGACATCTAGAATAGACACTAGACGACCCACATGCAGCTTCCTATATAAATAAATTTTTGTTTATCCATTCAGTCGTGTCTCAATCTTGGCAACTTTACAGGGCAAGTGTGACCCTCTGAAGCACAGCTTCTTTCAGTTGTTGGATGGTTCATTTTTGTATCAGATTTGATATTATCAACCCAGTGGGTTCTTTGCTTGCCCCTTCATCTTGATCCACTAACCATTCCTGGCATCATTGCCTTCACCAACTAGTTTGCATGTATCCCCCAGCCAAAGTAAATCAGAAATAGTCTCATGACTTTGGCTTCTAATGATGTGTCTGGTCTTAGATGATTCAGCACCTCTCTCATCTAAATAAACACCATTATATTTAACTTAAAAAAATTAAAATGTACCTATTTCATCAAGCATGTATTAGATAACAGATAAACATGATTATGAATACAAGAAATGGATAAGAATAAAAGGGGACATTAGGGCAGGGACGATGGGCATGTTGATATAATTATACATGCCCCTTAAAGACCTCTTAGGAATGGGGTGAGGTCGATAGTTGACAGTACTGTATAGAGTTAAGGTTTTTGGGGTCTAGGGATAATGCATTCCAGGCATTGACAATTCTGTTGCTGAAGTTGTATTTTCTGCAGTCAAATTTGGAGTGGTTTACCTTAAGTTTGTATCTATTGTGTGCTTGTGTATTGTTGTGGTTGAAGCTGATGTATTCATTGACAGATAGGATATTGTAGCAGATAATTTTATGTGCTACACTTAGGTTATATTGTAGATGGCAGAGTTTTAAGTTTCTAAGCCTAAAATTTCAAGTCTGGTGGCATAAAGTATTCTGTTGCGAGCATAGGAGTGGAGGATTCTTCTCATGAAATACCTCTGGACTTGCTCGATTGTATTAATGTCCAGATAGATGAGACTTATTCAAGGATTGGCGTAGCAAAAAGTATGCCCTACTTTGCAGTTCAATATTGCCGGAGAAGAAGCTATGCAAGATTAGGTTAACAACTCCTAATGCCTTTTTGGCAATGCTGTTACAGTGGGCTCTAGTACTTAGATAATTTGAGATGAGGTCCTTGACAGAGTGAGGGTCGTCTACGAGGTCATATCCACCCAGCTTGTATTTTATGTTCTGAATTTTTTTGCCAATATGTTCAACGGAGCATTTGTTGGATGAGATTTGGAGTTGCTAATTGTTAAACCAAGGTCTTTTTGTAGGGTAGCAGTATTGTCAGTGGGGTTGAATAGCTTTACATCATCAGCAAAGAGAACACAGTTGCTTGTAATATGATATGATATGATACATGATATAATAATAATAATTATTATTATTATTATTATTATATTATATTATGGAAGGCCAATAGGGTGGAAGCAGTACGGATATAGAGCCGGGTCAGCCACAGAGAAGGCTATTGTATTGTATTGTATTGTATTTTGTATTGTATTGTATTGTATTTTGTATTGTGTTGTATTGTATTTTGTATTGTGTTGTATTTTGTATTGTATTGTATTTTAAATTTGCAGACAACAACACACCTCCCTATATGGGGAACTTGCAAAATGACTGTGTGTTGGTATGCTAGACTTTCATTATGCCTCTGTCATCTCTGTCTTGCAAAATTAGCTGGCAGCAAATCCTCCCATTTCTCAGTCATGTTTAGCCATTTGAAAGCAGTTCTCCACAATGCATCCTATTTGCATCATTTGAGCCCATAAAAATCAATGAAATTACAACTGCTTTCCTTCGACTTCTAAGAACAACTAGGGCAGTGTTTCCCAACCTTGGCAACTTGAAGATATTCGGACTTCAACTCCCAGAATTCCCCAGCCAGCTGGCTGGGGAATTCTGGGAGTTGAAGTCCGAATATCTTCAAGTTGCCAAGGTTGGGAAACACTGAACTAGGGAACATTTGTATGGTCAATTGGACATTACAATATGTAATCAGCTGTTCAGCAAACAAATGTTTCTTTTGTTCTCTTTTTTGGTTAAAATTATCTTTGAATATTTTAAACATTTTTTTTAAAAAAACCACCAAATCCAGTGTGCGCAAATGTAAAAAGCAGCTGATACAAGAACTCTAGCGTATTTAAATATACAGTGATACAACTCCTAATGCCTCTTATAAACGCCTCATCTTATAAACGCCTCGTCATACTAACTTTTCAAGATACAAACCCGGGATTTAAGATTTTTTTGCCTCTTCTTACAAACTATTTTCACCTTACAAACCCACCGCCGCCGCTGGGATGCTCCGCCTCCGGACTTCCGTTGCCAGTGAAGCACCCGTTATTGCGCTGCACCGATTCCCCTGAGGCTCCCCTCCATGGGAAACTCCACCTCCAGACTTCCGTGTTTTTGTGATGCTACAGGGGAATCCCAGCAAGGGAAACCCAGCAGTGTAAAAATGGGCGCTTTGCTGGTCACAGTTGGGTTTCCCAGCAAGGGGAGCCTCAGTGAAATAGCAGCATCGCAAAAACACAGAGATCTGGAGGTGGGGTTTCCCATGGAGGGGAGCCTCAGAGGAATCCCAGCAGTGCAAAAACGGGCGCTTCGGCTGGCAAAAGGGGTGAATTTTGGGCTTGCACACATTAATCGCTTTTCCATTGATTCCTATGGGAAACATTGTTTCGTCTTACAAACTTTTCACCTTAAGAACCTCGTCCCAGAACCAATTAAGTTTGTAAGACAAGGTATCACTGTATTGACAGTTCTTAGCAACGTACATACTCTATCTAGATATTTATCAAATGCCTATTGGTGCCTGTCTACCATGGGGGCAATAATAAAATAAAAACATCGCATAGAAATCAAAGAACTATATCAAGGAGCTGATACAAATAGGCTGTCAATCATTCTGAGCTTCCTACCCCAATGCTTGCAAAGCTAATTGTTCATCATGGCTATTTTGGACTCTTGGTGATTGCCTGAACAAGGCTTTGGTTTTTCTGGCAAGGTTTTTCAGGAGTGGTTTCCTTTCACTTCTTCCTTTAGATTAGATTATTATTAGAGTTGGAAGAGGCTTTGTAGGTCATCTAGTCCAACCCCCCTGCTCAAGCAGGAGTCCTTACACTATTTTGGACAAATGGCCGTCCAATCTCCCTTTGAAAGTCTCAAATGTCAATGGTGGACTTGTAATAACGCTAAGTTATATTGGAAAATGATAGAAAAATTGATGAAAGAAATGACATTACAAGAAATAGAAAAAAAAAACCCCAGAATTTTATTTATTAGGTATAATGAATCAGAAATACAAGAAAGATATATTTTTATTTAGTTATCCATATTTTGACAGTGGCCAGGATAGTTTACGCACAAAATTGGGAGGGAGAAAATACTCCCAAGGAAGAAGAGGTAATAAAGAAAATTTTAGATTGTGCAGAGATGGATATGATGACAAGACAGTTGAACAATCAAGAAGAATCAGAATTTTATATTATTTGGAATAAAGTTTATATATGGATAAACAAAAATAAAAATAAAATTTAAACGTTATGGAAAGTATAAATATATTAAAATGATTTTGTTTTTTTGTTTTTTTATTTTCTTTATTATAATGTTTGAACAAAATTCTTCTTTTCATTTAAATTAGTATGTTGACTTAATGAATTAATAGTTTATTCTTTTTCTGTATAAAAATAGACCTCTAAGATGAGAGGGGTAATTGTAACCCCAACTACATGTTTAAATATTTGTGTGTCTGTTATTTTTATGAAAATTAATAAAGTTTATTTTAAAAAAATGAAAGTCTCAAATGTTGGAGCTCTTACAACCTCCAAGGCAGGCTGTTCCACTGGCTGATCACTATCACCATCAGAAAGTTCCTCCTTATTTCCAGGTTGAATCTCTCCTTGGTCAGCTTCCATCCATTATTCCTCATCTAGCCTTCTTGTGCCTTGGAAAACAGCCTGACCTCCTCCTCTGGGTGGCAGCCACTCAAGTATTGGAACACTGCTATCATGTCATCCCTGGTCCTTCTATTCGCAAGATTGGCCATGCTCAGTTTCTGCAACCCACTCTTCATATGTTTTAGTTTCCAGTCTCCTTATCATCCTGGTTCCTCTCTTCTGTACTTTCTCTGGAGTTTCAGTGCTTTTTTGTAGTGTGGTGACCAAAACTGGATGCAGTACATTAGGTGTGGTCTAACTAGGGCTTTATAGAATGGTATTCTTAGGGCTGAGAAGAACTAGCTTACGGTCACCCAACTGGTTTTGTGCCTACTCAAAAACAGAAGACCCTACAAAACTAGACTTACAATCCTGGGTCTTAAAAGCTTAGAACTACGACGCCTTAAACATGATCTAAGTATTGCCCACAAGATCATATGTTGCAATGTCCTGCCTGTCAAAGACTACTTCAGCTTCAACCACAACACAAGAGCACACAACAGATTCAAGCTTAACATTAACCGCTCCAAACTTGACTGTAAAAAATATATATACACAACAGAAATTCTGACCAAAACTGACACAATCTCTGTCTGAGTTCAATCCACCCGATAATTACTAACAATATACCAATATCATAACTCACAAATATCTTTTACCCACAAAATTAATAAACATAACCAAACTAAGTTGTCACAATATATATTCCTGCTAGCTTGCAGGTACTACCCCCCCTTTTTTTCCCTTTCTTACCTCATCTACAATCTCTACTACAATATCTATCAATGCATATAGCAAAACACTACGTTATTCTTAAATTACTATATTTTATAGATATAAGATTATGTAAATACGAATATTGAATACAAAATAACTATCTATAGATAAATGTTTGAAATGAATATACAACAATATATATATGCGATTGTATAAAAAGATTGCTTGCCCCATGCCCCTCCTATCTCTTTTTGCACTCCCCTTCCCCTTCCCCATTCTTAATAAATTAATAAAGTATATTTAAAAAAAAAACTAAATATGACTTTAGTAATTGGGTTGTTGAAGCGTGGAACTCATTACTGGACTCCGTAATATCATCCGCTAACCCCCAACACTTTACCCTTAGATTATCTACGGTTGACCTATCCAGATTCCTAAGAGGTCAGTAAGGGGCGTACATAAGCGCACTAGAGTACCTTCCGTTCCCTGTCCTATAGTCCCTCCTATATCTCGTATTTCTTCTCTACTATATCCTCTATAACCTTCATTGTGTATTATTGTATATTGGACAAAATAAAAAAAATAAAAAATAAAAATAAGTTGGAATAGAACTCACAGATCTCCAATTTAGAGCCTGGTGCCTTAATGACTACATCAGAGTGGTGTTTTGCGGCTTTAAGTATAGCTTCACAAAGCCAAGTGCCCTGGGAGAGCGGTAGCAATGTTTTACAGAGAAGAAACAAGTCTAGAAGTGAAGTTAATTAGGAAATGGTGATCTACCAAGAAATACATGGCATCGTCTAATTATTTCTGCTCTTTTCCTTTCACAGCACTACGGACACCCCTTCTTCTCTCGGCAAGAACTTTCACAATGGATCATCTAACTCTAACGTATCTTATGAATGTCAAATCCAGGATGGCTTTCTGGTGGAGGTCTTGCCTGCCATGTACTCCATCATCGCCCTCATCGGTTTCCTTAGCAACCTCCTGGCGCTTTGGGTGTTCACTTTTGGCACCCTGAAGACCAACTCCATCACGGTGTACATGAAGCACCTCGCCATTGCCGACCTCTTGCTCTCCCTCTGTTTGCCCTTCCGGGTAGCTTACCAAAACCACAGCAGTTCTTCCGCTCTCTGCCAGATGGTGGGCATGACCTTCTACATCACCATGTACGTCAGCATTTTGCTTCTCAGCTTGATCAGCCTGGACCGCTACTTCAAAATCATCATGCCCCTTCAACAGTTCCGAATCCATACAATGCCGTTCAGCCTCACCATGTCCATGGTGGTGTGGGTCATTTGCTTCGCCACAATGCTATGCTTCCTTTTGGATGGCAATAAAAGTGTGCCCTGTGTCAAGTGCTTCCATTTCAAGTACAGAGGCACCAGTGGAGGCATACTGAACCTGTTGGCGGTGACTTTTTTTTTCCTTCTGCTCTTCTTTTTCCTTTACTCCTACGGTAGAATCGCGCTCCGGCTCCGTGAGGTCTCTTTGAAGAAAACCCAGCAGCGTAGTAAAAGGATGAGCACCAGAATTATAATAAAGACTTTCGTGGTTTTGGTCGTCTTCATCGTGTGCTTTGTACCCTACCATGTGGTCCGAGTACCTTATATCCTTGCCCAAATGAAGATCATTTCTGAACACAACATTCAGGTCCTCCACCTTGCAAATGAATTGGTCCTTTGCATTTCAACCCTGAACTGTTGTTTTGACCCTGTAATTTTTTTCTTTCTGTCCAGCAGTTTCAAGAGATCCTTGCTGGACACCACTCTCCGAAAGCTCAAGTGGGTTTCTCAAAATAACCAGAGAGTATTGTATGTCAAATAATCCATCACAGATTCATCAGGGTAGAGAAGGACTAAATTGCATAAAAGGGATAAACTTCTGGGTGTGAGTTTTTCTTGCTAGATCAGCTTTCTTCAAGATGGTGAGGACCAGAGGTTGCGATGAATAAAAGCTCTAGTTAAGGAGTTTTTAAAATCCAACAAATCCAGAAGACACCAGGACCTGAAAACCTGAACTTTGATATCACTCAGTGAAAATACCAATATATGATAAAAGGAGACACAAGCTATAAATGGGATTTTTAGTTCCTACTAAGAATGTGCTCTATTTGAACTTTTTTTTTCTGAGAAAACCACAGACAAAGGAAAAAGAAGTTGAATATTAAAAATAATTTGTGAGTGCTGAGAAATTTGGTGTGTCTAAGGCAGAAAGCCAAGTGTGTTGGTTTTAAAAGTTTGTCAAGCTTTTCTTACGGTCTTAAAATATCTGTTTATGCTTGGGCAAAATCTTATCTCACGATTCTACTTCAGTTTTCTAAGGAAACAGGAAATACACTGGCCATTATCTTCTGCATATTTTTTCTAGCACCTTTTAGCAAAACCAGGAACCAAAGGCTTAGCAAGCTGTTGAAATGCACCATTTTTTACTTCTTTGTGAACTAATTTTCTACATAACCATCTCTAGATGCAGGAATTGTTACCTGAAAATGATTTCTTGCAAGTCCTTATTTGGTAAATGGGAACAATAATTGTTTTCATTTCTAGGAAGGAAATAAAACTCTTCCAAGAATTATTGTGAGTTTGAACAGAACTGGGTATTTCTATGTGTCAGATTTCGAGATTACTGAAAAAGGGGAAAAGCATCTGTTGCTGAAATGTTAGACATCCTATGGACGGTGATATGAACATTATCATTTCTAAACACACATACCCCAATATTAAAATTGGTTAAAATGATGTTTCATTTAAAGAATTTGGAGAAATTTTTACTGGAGAGCAATTACATTGGATGCTTTGGCTTTTTCAAAGCAAAGATCAGAATAGACTTGCAGTAATTCTTGAGGCTTAAAAGAGCTAAAATCATAGGGTTAACCTGCTTTGCACTGAAGTAGCAAGTTCAAGAAAGATATGTGGTGAAGTCTTTCACCTTGCAAAATCTCACTTATGTAGCATACAATTATAACTGCAAAAAGTAACCTTTTGTTTTTGCTGTGCACTCACAGGTGTTCAGAGAAATATTTAACAGGAAAATACTTGCCATGGCTACACAAGGTTTTCTACTCATTATTTCTTTCATGTAACTTAATCTGGGTTAGGTTACTTTTACTCTATTTTCATTTGGATTAAGGGGCGGAATAGTGTCTGGATTCCCAAGAGGGAGGGGCTGCATTCCAGGGGACCAAGAGACAACAAAGTTCAGATACTTTGGTGGGAGAAACAAAGTTAAAACAGCTCCTCCTTAGAAGTTCTCGTAATATATTTTTAACAATGCAAGTAATTTGCTTTCATTTTTGCAAGATCAGACAGAAAACTACAGTGGCACCTCTACTTAAGAACATAATTTGTTCCACGACCAGGTTCTTAAATAGAAAAGTTTGTAAGTAGAAGCATTTTTCCCCATAGGAATCAATGTAAAATCAAATAATCTGTGCAAAGACATTAGGAAAGAAATAAAAGCTCGGAATTTGGGTGGGAGGAGGAGGAAGAAGAAGAGAAGGAGGACAGTCGCTGCCGAAGGAAGAAGGTGAAGTGAGGGGAATCAAAAAAATCCAAAAATTTAAGGCTTTAAAAAAAAAGAGGGACTCTGAGGCCAGAGAGAGAAACCCAGGGGGAATGGCAGGAAACTGGCCGGGCCTTCGTGCCACTCTCAAATTTCCTGGGAAATTTTTCCAGGCTCGGGTTCTTAAGTAGAAAATGGTTTTTAAGAAGAGGCAAAAAAATCTTGAACACCCGGTTCTTGTCTAGAAAAGTTCTTAAGTAGAGGCGTTCTTAGGTAGAGGTACCACTATACTTGAATTATTAAAAATATAGGTGTTGTGGTTGGCTCTGGCCTGTTTTATTGCCGACAGATTCAGGTAGTGCAGTTTCCTCGGACGAAGGTGGGAGTGACTTGGAAGAGGGGGGCTTGGCACTCAGCCCAGGAAGCCAATCTCCATTATCTTCGGTTGATTTGGATCAGGATGTCTTGGACCCATGCAGGCGCAGAGTTATGCGTAGAAGAGACCAATTGAGGACATATTACAGGAGATAAGAGAGGCCACCTGTGTTTGAGTGGGGCTCCAGTAATTAGAGCTGCTGATATAAATGGCGTGTGGGCTTGGCCATTGTGGAAGATTATCTGATCGCAGTTCTTCAGGATCGTGCCTCGCTGTTTCTGAACTTTGTTTGTGGATTTTTCATGCCTTTGACACCAAAGCAGAGTAAAGTGTCTGTGTGTTTCACTTCGTGGAAGAAGGAGGGCTGTGACGTTTCTTCACAGCTACTAGCTAATTACTTAAGGACTGATTAAGGGACTTGTACAGCCTACAAGGTTGTTTTGGGGAAAAGTGCTCTTTGCAATACAAAAAGGTGCTTTGTTTCTTTTGCATTTTGTGATAAAGAATATTGTTTTGAAATTTCAAACGTGTGTGTGTCTGAAATTTGTACCCTTGAATTTTCGGGAGGCTTCTACCATAGAGCCCGGCCCAAAATTTCTGTCACTCAGTGAATTCGGATCCGTTTTGCCATCTTTCTTGCCTCAGTTGTTAAAAGTGAATCACTGCAATTCATTTAGTAATATGGTTTTGTAAGCGAATCTGGCTTTGTTTGCCAGAAGACTGGAGAAAGGGATTGTGTGACTCCGTGATACGGCAACCGTCATGAGTCAGATGCGTAAGTGTCTGAATTTTGAATACATGACTGCAACGGTCTGCAACATGCTGCAGCAATCATGTGTGAAAAACGGTTGTAAATCACTTTTTTCAGTGCCATTGTAACAGTAATTGAACTGTTGTAAGTCAAGGGCTACCTGTATTATTTTTATACTTATATGCCACTTACTTTATGAAACACTCATTTTGTTATGCACAACCAGGTGCAAAGCTATTCTAGAGTAGACATAGCTTGATTTGGGGGCAGGGGGAAAACGCTTCTCGTGCTTATAGTTGGAAGTTCCTCAAACTCTACAAAAAATCCCAAACAAACCCGGTGGTGGTGGTGTTGAAGTTCAGATTCAATCCGGAGGATTTTTGGCAAACAAAGAAAATTTGCAGAGAAATTTGCTTGAAAAAAAAAATGCATGTCCTTTCATACATTACAGTATAAACAGCACAACCAGGTGCAAAGCTATTCCTGAGTAGTCATAGCTTGATTTGGGGGCAGGGGGGAAACGCTTCTTGTGCTTATAGTTGGAAGTTCCTCAAACTCTACAAAAAAACCCAAACAAACCCCGTCAGATGCTGCTGATGCCCTTGAAAACTGTTTGGTGCGGCACCTGCTGCAAGATATTCACACCAAGGATCAGAGCATCAGGAAATCTCTTGCTGTGCTGTGCTGTGCTGTGGTTTGGAGATTTGTCAGAGCAAGCTACTTGTAGTTGCTTCATGCTTTCTTTCTTTTTACAAAGAGCAGTCTTATGATCAGGTCTAAATTGGCACATTTCTCTCCCACTTTCCAGATTAGCACCGCTTAAGAGGAACTTACTCCATTCTTATTTTTTAAAAATGCTGAATGGGATATTCTTGAAAACAGCCACGGTTAAAGCTGGCCTTGGGCTAACCTCTGTCTTTGGGATTCACTGGTATTTCTAGCTATTTTCTTGGCAGGAATCTTGGGTCATGTCTTTAGGACCATTTGTTTAAATGATTGAAGTTACAATGGCACTGAAGAGTGAGCTTGGACCATTTTTTTGCACTTATGACCATTGTAGCACTTCCGTGGTCACACGATCAAAATTCACTCACGTGGCAACTGAGTTTTGTGACCTTGTGACAAGCAAAGTCAATGGGGAAGCCAGATTCACTTAACATAGAAACATAGAAGATTGACGGCAGAAAAAGACCTCATGGTCCATCTGGTCTGCCCTTCTACTATTTCCTGTATTTTATCTTAGGACGGATCTATGTTTATCCCAGGCATGTTTCAATTCAGTTACTGTGGATTTACCAACTACGTCTGCTGGAAGTTTGTCCCAAGCATCTACTACTCTTTCAGTAAAATATTTTCTCATGTTGCTTCTGATCTTTCCCCCAACTAACCTCAGATTGTGTCCCCTTGTTCTTGTGTTCATTTTCCTATTAAAAACACTTCCCTCCTGAACCCTATTTAACCATTTAACATATTTAAATGTTTCGATCATGTCCCCACTTTTCCTTCTGTCCTCCAGACTATACAGATTGAGTTCATTAAGTCTTTCCTGATACGTTTTATGCTTAAGACCTTCCACCATTCTTGTAGCCCGTCTTTGGACCCGTTCAATTTTGTCAATATCTTTTTGTAGGTGAGGTCTCCAGAACTGAACCCAGTATTCCAAATGTGGTCTTACCAGCGCTCTATATAGCGGGATCATAATCTCCCTCTTCCTGCTTGTTATACCTCTAGCTATGCAGCCAAGCATCCTACTTCCTTTCCCTACCGCCTGACTGCACTGCTCACCTATTTTGAGACTGTCAGAAATCACTACCCCTAAATCCTTCTCTTCTGAAGTTTTTGCTAACACAGAACTGCCAATAACAACCATGTTACTAACTTAACTATAGCAGTTCACGTAACAACTGCGTCAGGTAAGGTGATAAAATAGGAAAAAACTCACTTAGCAACAATCTTGCTTAGCAACAGGAATTTTAGGCTCAGTTATAGTGGGAAGTCAATGACCTTCTGTATTAGGCCCAATTTGATATACAGTGATCCCTCGAGTTTCGCGATCTCGATCTTCGCGAAACGCTATATCGCGATTTTAAAAAAATATTAATTAAAAAAAAAAACACTTCCGCGTTTGGCTTCGGGACTCAGCTCGGAAGCGGCGCGGCTGTTTTAAAAGGTCGCAGCCGGCCTGGGGGGCTTCCCAGCACCCCCCCGAACCCCCAACCTGGGTCTTCCCGGCCGCCCACGCAAAGGGGAAACCCCGGCTCCTCGCTGATGCCCGCCGCTCGCCCACCCGCCAGCAAGAGGGGGAAGACCCAGGGAAGGTTCCTTCGGCCGCCCAGCAGCTGATCTGCTCGGTAGCGCAGCAGCAGCGAGGAGCCGAATCGGGGTTTCCCCTTTGCGTGGGTGGCGGGGAACGCAAACTCTACCATCTACGCATGCGCGGCCATAGAAAAAAAGGGGCGCATGTGCAGATGGTGTTTTTACTTCCGCAACCCTACATCGCGAAAAATCGATTATCGCGAGGGGTCTTGGAACGGAACCCTCGCGATAATAGAGGGATCACTGTATGTCATCATTTTAAATAATCTGAGGTTGCAGAGAAGAGCAACCAGGATGATTAGGGGACTGGAGACTAAAACATATAATTAGGTTGCAGGAACTGGACACGACTAGTCTAGTGATGAGAAGGACCAGGAGACACAGGATCTTCCATTATTTGAAGGGCTGCCCCAGAGAGGAGATCAAGCTATTTTCCAAAGCATCTGGAGGCCATGCAAGGATTAGTGGATGGAAACTGAACAAGGAGAGATTCAACCTAGAAATAAGGAGAAATTTCCAGACAGTGAGAACAATCAACTAAACGGGATAGAAGTTGCTTTCAGAAGTTGGGGGAGCTTCATCCCTTGAGGCTTTCCAGAAGAGACTATTTGGACCGGGACTCACTGCTCACAGTCACTCATGCCCTCATCACCTCGAGGTTCGACTACTGTAACGCTCTCTACATGGGGCTACCTTTGAAAAGTGTTGGGAAACTTCTGATCGTGCAGAATGCAGCTGTGAGAGCAATTATGGGCTTCCCTAGGCATGCCCATGTCTTGTCAACACTCCGCAGCCTGCACTGGCTGCCAATCAGTTTCCGGTCACAATCCAAAGTGTTGGTTATGACCTTTAAAGCCCTACATGGCATCGGACACCTTCGAGACCACCTTCTGCTGCACGAATCCCAGCGACCGATTAGGTCCCACAGCGTTGGCCTTCTCCGGGTTCCGTCAACAAAACAATGTCGTTTGGCAGGACCTAGGGGAGGAGCCTTCTCTGTGGTGGCCCCGGCTCTCTGGAACCCACTCCCCCCAGGGATTAGGACCTCCCCCACCCTCCTTGCCTTCCGTAAACTACTGAAAACCCACCTATGTCGCCAGGAATGGGGATATTGATTCCCCCCAGCTGTCCCGCTTTATGTATCGTATGTTGAGTTGTGTGATTGTTCTTAATAAGGGTTTCTTGGAAGACTGGGAAAAATTATGGAAAATAAATTATAAGATAACACTATCTATACCCTACAAAGAAATCTATACAAAATGTTTTTTCGATGGCATTACGCCCCAGCAAGATTAGCTAAAATTCATCCCAATTCAAGCAACAAATGCTGGAAATGTAAAAAAGAGGTAGGAACTTATTACCACATGTGGTGGCTATGCCCGGAGGCAAGGAACTTTTGGACCAAAATTCAGATCTGGATGGAGGAAATATTAGATTATAAATTAGAGACGAAACCTGAAATGTATTTACTGGGAATAATTAGAGGACAACACAGTAAAGAAAATTACTACTTAATAACTCATATACTTACAGCGGCAAGATTGGCATTTGCGCAAATCTGGAAGCAAGAAAAGACGCCAAATGAAGAGATGGTAATTAAAAAAATATTAGACTGCGCCAAATTAAGTAAATTAACATACGAAATACAAAATCAACAAAATAAAAACTACTACAGAGTATTGGAAAAATTGTATAACTGGATCGAGAAAAAAGAGAGAATCTAGCAGTAAAAGACTAATATGTATAGTAAATGGAATTGTAAAAAAAATTGAACTTTTGTTTTATGTACATAGTGAAATGTAAATGTTAAATGTTGTTTGTGTGTTGGTTTGTCAAAAAAACTTAATAAAAAATAATAATAATAAAAAAGGGTTTAATTGTTTTGCTTTTTAACATTGGATTTGTAGACTTTATTGTTTGTAAATAGATACCTAGAGAGAGAGAGAGAGTAAAAGGAAGGTAGAGGGGAGAGGAGATGGGGTAAGGAGAGGAAAGAGGAGAGGAGAGTGGGTGATGAGAGAAGAGAGGAGAGGAGAGATGATAAAGAGAGGAGAGAGAAACAAAAAAATAAAACTACAGTAGTCCCTCGCTATACCGCGCTTCACCTACTGCGGCTTCACTTCATCGCGGGTTTCTGAGGAAGTTAATCGGCAGATTTAAACAGCCCGCCGAACTCGATCGGCAGGTTTTTTTAAAATATATATATATCTAAAATTGTAAATACTGTATTTAAATACTGTATCTAAAATAAATACTGTGTGGGAAGGGTTTATAAACACTTAAAACAATGAAAACTTACCAAACAATTACAATATAAATACTTAAATAAGTACTATCAGTCGATAAATTCCCCATCGCGGATTTCACCTATCGCGGCCAGGTCTGGAACGTAACACCGATAGGTGAGGGACTACTGTAATAACTAAATGTCACTAAATGTCAGTGAAGGGACCCGATCAGGAAAGAGGCATGAGAAAATGGAGCCCCATCTTTTCTGGTTAAATGAGGTTAACCACCAGGCTATAACTCAAAGCATTTCAAAGAAAATAAGAACCATAAGAACATATAACCTTTCCAGATTTCCGCTGTCCCCCTTCTTTCTTGACATGGTCCTAGGGCTCTTCTAAACATAAACCTCCCGGAGTCACCCAGGGGTGTGTTGAAAGGCTACTGCACAAATTTGTTTAATACATAAATAAAAATAAATAAATACAGGAAATCCTTGACTTACAAGCACAATTGAGCCCAAAATTTCTGCTGCTAAGCGAGACACTTGTTAAGTGAGCCTCGCCCCATTTTGTGACCTTTATTGCCATAGTTGGTAAGTGAATCACTGCAGCTGTTAAGTTAGTAACACCATTGTTAACCGACTCCAACTTCCCCGTTAACTTTGCTGATCAGAGGGTCACAAAAGTAGATCGCATGATGTCGGGACATTACAGCTGTCAAGCATCTGAATTTGATTACATGGCCGTGGAGATGCTGCGACATTTGTAAATGTAAAAAAAGTTCATACTGTATGTCACTTTTTTGCAATCCCATTATAACTTTGAATGGTCACTAAATGAACTGTTGTAAGTCAAGGACTGTAAACCTCAGTGACAAGAAGCAAAGTTGAATGCCGAAGTCATAGAACGTACAAATTTGAAACCCAACATATCTTTCTGAAGTCTAATTCAACCCCCACAAACAACTTTTTTGGGCTTCCTAAAGAGGTTTTGTTTTGTTTTTTTTAAATCAGTTTACAGCATGATTCAATGTTTTTAATTTGTTGGCCACACTTTGCAAAATCCGTTTGGTAAAAACAAAGCTTTCTGTTCCTCTCAGAAAAACTTATTGTTGTACTTTTTTATTATTATTATTAAAAGCAGAGTTACAGGAAACAATTACAAATACTGTGACCATAACAATCTTGTTTTTAGAGTAACAAATGAGTGGCCACGTGAGGGACAGAATGAAGAGAACTCAGCTACTTATAAACAAGGCCACATCCATCCTTACAAGACATACAGAGACACAACCCCAAGTCGTACTTTTTGCAAAGACTTTCTTAGAAGTTAGTAAAAAATATTCCTGAAACTTAGTAGCTAATAAATACCAGACAGCTGTAGACGTCTTGATCTAAAGATCGTATTTGCACCACCCCTACATCGGATGCATTCTATGGAGGTCATGAAACACTTACAGTGTTAAGAAAATCAATTTAAAAAATGGCCTTGGGTACCAAATGCAAAGGTGGGTTGCTACAGGTTCGAACCAGTTTGCCTGAACCGGTGGTGGAAATTTGTACCCGCTCGCCGCATCGGCAGCGATCCCTGGCTGTCCACGCCCCTGATCCGGTCCTCCAGTTGCCACTTCTGCAAAGCAGCTAGCAAAGAACCCTCTGCGCATGCACAAAGGCTTCTGCGCAAGCATAGAGGCAGTAGTGGGTTGCTACCGGTGCGGTAGCAGACTGCACATTGGTAGCGGCTGCCAGATTGCGCAATTTGCACGCAACTGCTCCGGTGGCAGTCCTATGGGCACCACCAACTTCTTTCCCCAATTTTTCATATTTTTTGCTTTATGCGCAGAAGCAAAATCTTGTGAAGGAATGTGCATACATTTGAGATTTTGGCAATTTTTTGCATCCGAGCATGCGCAGAAGCAAAACCACACTTGGGAAGTGCGCGCACGCAAGACAACAAAAGCTGTGTGTGCAATCTACCCCTGCATAGAGGGTCATTTCCCCGGCGTGACGTAGAGGAATGCACACTTCCATTGCGATGCAAACTAGGGCAGGTAAGTGGAACCCATCCCTGGCCGAATGCCTTTCTGCTGCTAAAAACGGAATGTTGTCTAAAAGAAGTCCTTAGGAGTGTTAAGAGCAAAAAGTGCTACCACATTAATCAAGTTAAAACAAAGTCCAAACTACAGCTAAGGAAAGGAGAGAAGCAGCTACAGATCCAGTTAGTGCAAAGAGCACCAACTCAATGAAGTGTAGCCAAACGATAGCTGGGCAAAATGACTTCAGACAGCAACTTTGGTGCCCAGGAGGTATTGCTTCACTGAACAAGCAAACCTAAAATATATTCCTTAAAGCAGTGTTTCCCAACCTTGGCAACTTGAAGATATTTAGACTTCAACTCCCAGAATTCCCCAGCCAGCGTTCACTGGCTGGGGAATTCTGGGAGTTGAAGTCCAGGTATCTTCAAGTTGCCAAGGTTGGGAAACACTGCTCTAGAGAGGGTGCAGAAAAGAGCAACAAAGATAATGGGCTGGGAGTGACATTTAGCATTTAGACCAGTGTTTCCCAACCTTGGCAACTTGAAGATATTTGGACTTCAACTCCCAGAATTCCCCAGCCAGCGAATGCTGGCTGGGGACTTCTGGGAGTTGAAGTCCAGATATCTTCAAGTTGCCAAGGTTGGGAAACACTGCCTTAAAGAACACAAGCATCTCAGGGAGAAAAATCAACTAGACCTAAATTGCTGACGTTCGTGTAGGATTCTAGTTCCTTGGAAAAGCATTCACCCACCTGTTCCGTCAAGCTGGTGCAGAAGTTGGTGATAAATTAATGGCTTGCCAACTATCTATAGAAGGCCTGATGTTTATGGGAACTTGGGAGGGGTGATTTTCATGAGGGAACAGGTGCAGCCACAGAGCAGTCTTTCGAGTGGTTCAAGGCCATCCTATGCCCAACCACCTGGGTGGAAGCGGAAGGACTTGCCATGCTGGCACAATCTGAGTGGGCAACGTGACAAGTTTGTGGTTGGGGGACAAGGAATGTGAATTGTGAACTGGGTGGGGAACACAGATTCATTTTTCCCAGTGCAGGTACCAGGATGGCTCTGGCAATAAATTGGAACTTTGAGGAGCACTTTGACTTGGACTCTGATTTAGTTTGGATGCTACTTGGAACCTTGACACTCCCCTATTTAAGATCAGAAGTGTTGTAGTTCCAAAATATGACTTCTGCCATGTAGCAAGAATCAAACGGTATCCTTCTAGACTTGGAGGAACCTTGCCAGTTTTCCCGCTATTTTAATTTAAAAGCTGCAAAGAACAGAATGCTATCCAAGGAAAATGGTAGCCACTTCCTGATGTGTACAAGAACTGCAGAAGTTCCTTTTCTGGGGTTTCCTCCTCAGCAGGTTTACACGTTCAATATAATTCTAGGAGGACCAAAAAAAGAGGAAGTTTTGTTTACCTGAAAGGGATCAAGTGCTAAACTCTGAACCTACTGTAGGAAAGAGGGTTGGTTTTCCCTAATTAGCAGAAACGAGAGCCAACGGACTCAACCAAGCTTGGCCAAGCTTGGCAATGACACCCATGAACAAAGATTTCTTCTGTTGTTCATGGAGTCTATCTGGATTCCCTTGTAGGCAGAAATACCCTCTCTGCTCCTAAACTCATTACGCACAGATTTGTTTTGAAGTTTTGGCTCAGGAAGACCAACTCAACCACAGAATTTGCATCTCAAGTTGTGATGAAGCGTTTCATCCTTCGGTTATGAATAATGAAAATGTCGCTTCAAGTCCATAGAAGGCAAGGTATTTCTATTTGGTTTGAAGGCAAAAAGGCACCTACTTATTGTAGGAGCTTGTTCTTCCATAGAATGGCAAATCTTGGCTTCCTATAGAAGTTCTGGGCATCCCTGTTGGATCGTGCTCAAGAGATGCTATAGGAACCAGAGCACATAATTTACCTACCAGTTCTCCCAGCAGCACCCAAAAATGTGAGCACACTCACCTGGTCTGCGCATGCGCGAAACCTTCTGCGCATATGCAAAAGGCTCACAAGCGCTGCTTGAAATTGTGGCAGCATTCAAAGACCGCCTCCCATGTCAGGGCTGGTTAGTTGAGCTGTTATTAAGCTCAGCTGAGGCGTGGCAATTGGCTCTTCCACGCCAATCAGCTGAGCTAAAAAACCCAGGAATATAGGATAGGGAACGGGAAGGGGAGGAAGGCGGGGCCAACCAGGGGCGGTATTTGCCGTTTCTCCCAACTGGTCGAAATGGCCACGGCTGGTTCACCCGAACTGGCTGAATACCACCTTTGAACCAGAGTCTCTCTGATGATGGCAGGGATGCAAGCAATGATCACCATCCATCTCTAGAAGGAACAACGATCTAGAACTCCTCTTTCCTAGTCAAGGAGCCCATTGCTAAGGGTCAGGTGATAAGAGCAGATAGCGGAAGCAGTGGCTCCATTCAGATATTTGACCCAATCATCTCATTTTATCTTTGCTTTTCTTCTGTAAAGCTAGGAACAGCCTAGTGGTACAGAGAAGGCCAGTCAAAGCGAAACACGCAACTATTTTCACTTAACTAGCTAAGAGGAATAACCAAGTGTCTTCTTTCTCTTTCTCTTCCTGATCGTTAGGGTTGGCAGCTTCCAGCTTCTGGACTCTTGTTGTGAATAAAGAGAAAGTTCTTCAAAGGAAAGAAACAAAGCAAGGAAATTATGGGGTTGTGCTTCCTCCCAACAGAGAACCGACAGCAAAGAGATTCTGGAGAAAGCTTGAAGCAATGAGCAAGATGAAGACTGGACAACAAAGTAAGATGAAAAGAAATGGAGTGCTATAGTTATATTATCTTTTTTTTTTTACAGTACTGGGAAATCAGGAGTTAATACTGTCTTCCCTCCCAAGATCTATGTGCTTTCTTCCTTCATCCTGCTCTAAGGCTTTCTGAAGCCACTCTCCCATCATATGGCAAGCTTAATATCACCAGCAGGCAGGAAAGAGGAGAATCTGAGAAGCAGAACCTTCAAACACTGGGTAGCGGTCTACTTTGGAAGTCTCAAAAGGCTGGACCAACAGCAAGCATGTCGTGCCAATGAACCACCTCAACTTTCCTTGAGACTCTACCAGTTTTCAAGCAATTAAAAAAAGCCTTGATGGTTTTGTACACGGGAGGTACAAGGTTGCTTCCAATAGCAAAAGGCACAAAAGGTAGTACCTTGGAGGTCAGAAAAACCTCTTACTTGGCTCCCCAGTCCATCTGACCTGAGTTGAGCCAATGGGCGGGCTTTGGAAACCAAGGAGAACCAATCAGGGAGCTTAGAATGGGGAGAATGAAGGAAAGACAGTAGACAATATCTGATGGGCCTCAAGTAATGCTGAGAGGACCTCTCCTCTCTCTTGGGACAAGAGGCCAGGTCTGTGAGGTATACACTTTTTTTCTCTCCATTCCTGAATCAGCAGCTCCTGACCGTCAGAGGTCTAAGCCACCCTAGGCTTGAAGGCCAAGGAAACGGGCTGTGTTTAGCACATCATCTCTGGTGAGGTAGCAACCGCAGAGTTGGCGATATCCCGTGAAAGATTCTCGGCCATGCAGCACTCGCCAATTGTCTACGAAGAGGGCCTACGGAAGGAATGAAAAGAAGCAAAACGAGGAAGGCTATTGTTGTGGCCCGCCAGCGGTCAGCAGAACTAATTGTCTCCTGCAAACTGCCCTCCCCTTTCTCTCATCTTCATTAGGGCCAGTCACTGTTCACCTGTGGCCTTACTCCCAAGTCAACCCTTTTTTCTTAGCTGTTCCCTTCGTCTGGACACTTTGCGCATGCACACACCGGGAACAAGCTCCAGCTGTTCTTCAGCTCCACTTATCTCTGACTCCGAAGGTAGCTGATAATTGTCGGAGGGCCCTGGCCCCCCCTCTGCCTCGGATGCAGAGCACTCATCAGAACCTTCCCCAGACTCCAGGACTGACCCATGATCCTCACCAACCTCCTCACTGTCTGAGTCTGCCACCAGCTCTGCTGGCAGGCCACAACAAGAGTTTTATTTTGGCTACACTCCCCCAGCTATCTCTACCTCCCCATTCCCTTTCTCACAGCTCGACTCAACTCCACTGTGGGGAAATGGCTTCAGGGCTGACATCTGGCTTTCCCCTTTGACTTTGCTTGCAGGAACCAGCTGAGAAGGTTGCCAGTGGCAATCAAGTGACGGTGGGACACTGCAAACTTCAGACACACATGGCAGTTATCAAGCGGCTGGATTTTGATCATGCGGCAACATATAGGCTGCAACAATTGTGGGTATGAGAATGTGGTGCATTGAAGGTTGTACTCCAAAAGCAAGCAGGGTAGGAACCTGGTGTTTTTCTTGGCTGGGGGAGGAGGGTATCAGGAGTTTTAAGCGGCCAAATGGGTCTTAGCCAGCTTCTCTCAACAAGCCCCCTTCTAACTTACTTTGCCTGGTTTAAGTTTGACCCAGAGCTCGTTCTCGGGCCGCCGCAACTCAGTGGTAAGGGTGCGATGTGCAATGTACCAGCGGTGCACAGTGTCATGTGGTGCTGTGTTAATGACAGCTCGGTCATAATTATTGTACCTAAAAAGAAACAGAAGACTAGTGAAATACATTTTGATTGGAAGGGTCCCTACTAGTGAGAACCACCTGTTGCTGAACCTCTACAGAGAAGTACTGTATTTTTCAGAGAATGAGACACACCTTTTTACCACCACCACCCAGAAAAAGGATGAAAACTCTTATACACCAAATGTAGTCCCATCCACCCCTACTCTTTGGCCTCCGCCTCCTAGCAATTTTCCTCCTTGCAGCAAACAGGGAAGAGCCTGTTAAGCCAAGCAACTCATTATCAGCTTCCCGACCCTTAGCTAATTTGAGTCTATAGACATGTCGGCCACCTGCTAAACTGAAACTGAAATTAGCTGCAAGTAGGCAAATTGGGAGGGAGAGGCAGAGGCAGAATTTTATTTTCTTGTGCTGACACTGGATGCAAGGAGGTAAGTCAATAACTATAAATACCTGTAGCGTGTTTAAATTATTCCTTATTTTTTTAAAACACTGCTTTATTATTGTTCTAGATAGCTTAACAAAATGAAGCAGCTTTTTAAAATAAATGCTTGTTTTGAAGAGGCCCAGTGCTATTGTATCTTCTTTTAAATAGCAGAGGATAGTGTATACTTTCAGAAAACCACATCAATTTTAACAGCTTTGAATAAGTATACAGTAGTCTGAAATGTAACAATGTCCTGTTTAGTATTAAGATAAAGCAGCAGAGTTAAATCCTGTTTGGAGTAGATATATTTAAATAATTGGGAGGGGTTAGTGTGATTGCATTTAATTTTTTTATACAATAAGGTTTTTATTAATTTTTATAATAGTAAAAACATGCACACTACCAATTTTGTATTGCGTGATTACATTTAAGAAAACCTTCTGGCATTAATATCGTATTTTTCAGAGTATAAGACGCACCTTAGTTTTTGGGGAGGAAAATAGGGAAAAGAATCTGCTTACCAGATGTTCATCTGGCTAGTGTCCTTAGTCTGGTCAGCTTCAGCACATTATTTTATACCCTGGTTAGGCCTTTTAAAAAAACCTTATTCAGAGAGAGTAACAATGAAAGAGCTTGCAAGCCAGTAAGAGCTGGGAACATCATTAGCACACGGAAAGAAACATTCGGAGCAAGTAGAGCAATGAAAAAAACCCTGCAAAGACTTAGGGCTTGGAAAACATTCTTCGCAGAGAGTAACAATGAAAGAGCTTGCAAGCTAGTGAGAGCCCGAGAACACTGTTAGCACCTGGTTAGGGCTGGAAAGAAACATTTGGAGCAAGTTAGACCAATGGAAAAAAACCTTGCAAAGGCTTAGGGCTTGGAAAACATTCTTTGCAGAGGGAAACAATGAAAGAACCTGCAAGGTAAGAGCTAGGAAGATTGTTAGCAGCTAGTTAGGGCTGGGGAAAAAAGCTACATTCAGAGCATAAGATGCACCCAAATTATCAGCCTCTTTTAGGGAGGAAAAAGGTGCGTCTTATACTCCGAAAAACACGGTACACTGCCATATTGAACATTTCTCCAAGCCTGAATCCTTTTCAAGGACATTGTAGCAGGTGTGGAGTTGAAGCACACGGTTTCCATAACCAAGCGAACTTGTTTACATAGACTATGTGAAAGGTTGGGAGTTTGGCTGGGGGAAATTATTGTTTCATTCTTTGAACTGGTGGTTTGGGAACCTCAGAGTTTGTTTTGTTTTGACAATACCATGCAGTGTATTCAACAGGCAGTAATTTTTTTTGGAAATGGGATTATTATTATTTTTATTATTATTTATTAGATTTGTATGCCGCCCCTCTCCGAAGACTCAGAGCGGCTTGGGATGAGCCTGGAGTCTTTGGAGAGGGGCGGCATACAAGTCTAATAAATTATTATTATTATTATTATGTCAGTTTGCCCATTGGGCCGTTTTTCGTACTCTGGACATTTCAGGAAAGCCTGAGAGTGAAAAATGGTCCGTAGATGTGTGTTGTGTGCCGGCATGCACATCATCATCATTATTATTATTATTATTATTATTATTATTATTATTATTATTATTATTATTATATTATTATTATTATTATTATTATTATTATTATTATGATCATCTGTGCCACAGCATCATGTCTATGCTTGTAGTCAGTCTGTGCAATCTTTTTGCAGCAGCTGAGTATGTGATCGGTTGTTTCATCTGTTTCTTTAGAGTCTGCACTTTGGATCGTCTGTTGATTTTTCAATTCTGGCTTTGACAGCATTTGTTCTAATGGTCTGTTCTTGTGCCGCCAGTATTAGTCCTTCTGTCTCCTTTTTGAGTGTTCCACTTGTAAGCAATGACCAGGTCTTTTCTTTATCCACTTTGCCTTCAATCTTCTCTAAGAACTGTCTATGCAATGCTTTGTTCCGCCAACTGTCCATACGACATTGAGTTACATTTTTTCTGTACATTATTATTATTATTATTATTATTATTATTATTATTATTATTAATAATAATTTGGATTCTTGAGCTGCATGTTGGCAAGGTGAGCATGCGTGCGCAGCTTTATTTGCAGGAATGGCGGGCACTCTCTCATGCATAGGAAGCTTCGTTCATGCATGTGCCTTCTGCTCACATAGAAGCATTTCCTCCCCCCCCCCCCCTGGGTAGATCTGCAAAGCCAAAAAGACTGGGGACCGCTGGCTTAAGCGGCGATGTCCCTGTGAAAGCAAGTCTCAGCCGAAGGCCACCTCCCTCACCTGATCAGGTAGAGCTCCTTGTTCCAGGGGTAGATATTCAAGACTGGCCCGACCCCAATCATGTGGTTGCGGCAGCTTCCCATGTTCTCGATGTATTCGTGCTTTAGTGGCACCTTCGTGAGAAGGTCAAAGTCCTCTGGGGCTCGCTGCAGCACTTGTTCCGCGGCATAGAAACCATCCACCAGAAGCGTCCGTCCCCCCGTCCCTTCATGCCGAAGGCAATGGAATATCTGGATGCTGAGAAGAAACACTCAGTTAGTTGTAGAAATGGAAGCCTATAAGGAACAGAAACCAGAAGAGACTAAATTGCTCAAAAGACCCTTTTAAAAAAGTATTCTAGCAATCTTGAAAGAGTAGGGTGATTTCGTCTCTACTTTGATATGTTATTCCATACGGCTTAGCTTCCTTAGTGTATCAACTCTATCTATCATCCATCCATCCATCCATCCATCCATCCATCCATCCATCCATCCATCCATCCATTCATCATCTCTCTCTCTCTCTACTATAATATCTATCCTACTGAGATTCTATAGTGCTATGTTATGGCAATTTTTAGGTGTTTACTCTGAATGTAATATGTCTGAAATTTGTCTGATTTCTAATTTGTTTGAAATGGAATAGGGTTTCCTGCCTGAGCAAGGGGTTGGTCCAAGGTCCCTTCCAACTCTGTTTTTCTATTCTAGTGTATATTTTACCATGTATTTGGTGATGCTTCATTTAAACCTATATTTGTGTTTGTATGTCTAATGTGCTTTATTAGTGTTTTATATATTTTGGTGATTGCATGACTTCTGTAGATACCATTACGGGTAATCCTGGACTCACAATCACAACGGAGCCCAACATTTCTGTTGCTAAGCTGCTGTAGTGGAATGTTCCTGGTGGCTCTTTGATGAAGCTGTTTCCTGCTATTTGATTGTTTGTCTGAGTTGGTGTAGCTCTTGGTGTTAATCACCAGGGGCATTGACCAAGATCCACTCAGAATCATTGACAGAGATGGATGATCAAAAAAACCGAATAAAGATTTAATGTCTGCTTATCTGGGTGTTGATTAATACTAGATCAACGATAGCAGAGCAACAATCAGGCAGTAGACATACCCCACCAAGGAGCTAATATAATAATAATAATAATAATAATAATAATAATAATAATAATGATAATAATAATAATAATAATAATAATAATAATAATAATAACAATAATTTATTAGATTTGTATGCCGCCCCTCTCCGAAGATCAGATCAAGCCACTTGTATGCGAACTGAAAGCAAGCCTCACTCCATTCTAACATTGATGAAATTACCTACTGTATTTTTGGAGTATGAGATGCACTTCAACCCTAAAAGATGCTGAAAATTTGGATGCGTCTTATACTCCAAATATACCTTTTACCTAAGTTTTTTTTCAGCCCTAGCGAGGTGCTAACGCGATCTTCCCGTGCTTTGCTAACTAAGCAATTTTCTCTTTGCTTGCTTTTTACATTGCTGCTCCCTCCGACAATCAGCTGAGCCTTTTTTCAGCCCTAACAAGGTGTTAACGGTGAAGCGATCTTTTGTGCTTTGCTAGCAAGCGATCTTCCACCTTTCTTTTCAGTCCTAACGAGATGCTAACGAGTGAAGCGATCTCCTCTGCTTTGCTAGTGAAGCGATCTTCCCTTTGCCTCCTTTTCTCTTTGTTTCTCTCCCTGAAGAGAGAGAGAAGTGAAGTGTTTTAGAAATTGTTTTTTATCCCCAACTAGGGGATATGCAGCTGCGAGAGCAATAATGGGCTTCCCCAGGTATGTCCATGTTACACCAACACTCCGCAGTCTGCATTGGTTGCCGATCAATTTCCGGTCACAATTCAAAGTGTTGGTTATGACCTATAAAGCCCTTCATGGCATCGGACCAGGATATCTCCGGGACCGCCTTCTGCCGCACGAATCCCAGCGACTGGTTAGGTCCCACAGAGTTGGCCTTCTCCAGGTCCCGTCGACTAAACAATGTCATCTGGCGGGTCCCAGGGGAAGAGCCTTCTCTGTGGTGGCCCCGGCTCTTTGGAACCAGCTCCCCCTGGAGATTAGAACTGCCCCCACCCTCCTTGCCTTCCGTAAACTCCTTAAAACTCACCTCTGCATCAGGCAAGGGGGAATTGAGGCATTCCCCCCCCGTCCCCCGGGCCTATACAATTTATGTATGGTATGTCTGTGTGTATGTCTGGTTTAATAATGGGGCTTTTTAATGTTTTTTTAAAAAATTCATTAGATTTGTTATGAATTGTTTTATTGTATGCTGTGAGCTGCCCCGAGTCTACGGAGAGGGGCGGCATACAAATCAAATCAAATCAAATAAATCAAATAAATCAAGTAAATCAAGTAAAATAAAATAAAATAAAAAAATAAAAAAAATAAAAAAAATAAAAAATAAAAAAAATAAAAAAATAAAAAATAAAATAAATAAAATAAATAAAATAAATAAAATAAATAAAATAAATAAAATAAATAAAATAAATAAAATAAATAAAATAAATAAAATAAATAAAATAAATAAAATAAATAAAATAAATAAAATAAATAAAATAAATAAAATAAATAAAATAAATAAAATAAATAAAATAAATAAAATAAATAAAATAAATAAAATAAATAAAATAAATAAAATAAATAAAATAAATAAAATAAATAAAATAAATAAAATAAAATAAAATAAAATAAATAAATAAAAAGCACGTCACCTCAAAACCAGACTAAGCACTAGCTAGATGAATACCTGGTAGGCAGATTATTTTTTCCCTAATTTCCATCCCCAAAACTAAGGTGTGTCTTATACTCCTGTACATCTTATACTCCAAAAAATATGGTAGTTGGATAATAAAACATCTTCAAGGAAACCACCCGAGAGGGCCCTACATAATAAACAGTGCCTATATGATTCAGTTTGAGGTATGCAAAATATTTCTGCTAATTCCTGTCAGGGCTAATTCCTGAGTGATTTTTCTGAAGGTGCGAGAAACTGTGTCAGAATGGCCCCTACCGTCACCTACAGTCATCTTTATTTGTGGTGTTCTGCCCCTTTGTCAAATTGGCTCATACCCACAAGGTTCCTGAAAGTAAGTGGTATCTGTATGACGGTCCAAAGCCAGCTTAGTGTAAGCGGTGTCTCCGCGGGAAAAGTCAGAGGTGAAATACCACATCCTGCCGTAAATAGTTTCTCTAGGGGAAAAGAGAGAAGAAAATGAAAAAGAAGCAGACTGAGAACCAACACTGAGGTTTACAGATTAACAGAGTTGGAAGGGACCTTGTAAGTCATCTAGTCCAACCCCCCTCCCAAGCAGGAGATCCTACGCCAGTGTTTCCCAACCTTGGCAACTTGAAGATATTTGGACTTCAGCTCCCAGAATTCCTCAGCCAGCATTTGCTGGCTGGGGAATTCTGGGAGTTGAAGTCCAAATATCTTCAAGTTGCCAAGGTTGGGAAACACTGCCCTACACCATTGTTTGTTTGTTTTTTTAATATATTTTTATTGATTTTGTAAATATGGTTACATAAAACAAACATAAAACAGTGCACAGTGCATGTGCCCATCACCTGACCGACAAAAAAAAACCCATCACCACCATCACCAATTGCGGGGGTTTCAAATATTTACTAGTTTATATATATATATTTCCTTGGCTCTACTTTGCATTTGTTATTACTGAAAGAGTGATTGGAGTTTATTTTTCACATTTGCATCACAGATTCTACTCAGCATATAACCTTTCACCTTATTCCATTGTGCCATCAGCTTCTCCAGTTTATTTTCATCAAAGTTGTTTAAACTTATTTCCATGATTTCAAAATGTATGTGATCCACCATGTACCAGTACCAGTTCTGTAGTGTCCATTTTATAGACTCTTTCCAACCCAATACCACTACCGCTTGAGCACTTTCCAGTGCTGCAGTTTTTATTTCTTTAAAATCTCTTAGTTCTTTGTTTAATTAAAATCGCTATTTCTTTTGTAATTGTCCAATTAATATTTAACATTTTATTTATTTCATTCTGCACTTCCTTCCAAAATTTATGAATTTCTACACACTCCCAGAACATATGCCTGAAAATTCCTTTCTTTTGGCAACCATGCCAACAATTACCTTTCTCTTTCCCCTGGAAGTGTGCAAGTTATGCTGGTGTATAATACCATTTATGTAAGATTTTTCTTCTCATCTCTTTAACTCTTGTGTTTTTAATCTTATGTATATTTTCTACTATTTCTTTCATTTCACTTTCATCTATTTGTAAATCATTTTGCCAGCATCTTGTCAAACCTTTTATTACTTCCTCTTCTGCTTGCAATAACATTCTATATATATTGCTAGCTTGAGCTTTTGTATTATTGATCTTTTCTTTTAATATTTTCTCTAAACAATTTTCTTCTCTCAAGAAAGCTTCTTTATTCTCACTTTTATTTAAATATTTACTTATTGGCAGTCCAGTGTCTTCTTGAAAGCCTCTCATGATGAAGCTCCCACAACCTCCGAAAGCAAGCTGTTCAAATGGTTGATTGTACCCATTGTCAGAAAATTCCTCTTTATTTTCAGGTTGAATTGCTCCTTCATCAGTTTCCATCCATTATTCCTTTTCTGGCCTTTGGGTGCTTGGAAAATAGCTTGACCTCCTCCTCTCTCTGTCTGTCCCTTAAATATTGGAAGACTGCTATCATGTCTCCCCTGGTCCTTCTTTTCACTAGACCAGCCCTTCAAAAGAATCCCTTGAATTGTATGAATGTTAAAAAAGATGCTAGAATGTGCAGAACTGAGCATATTAACTATGGAATTGAGAGGAGAGGGGAGGTACTATAAAATTTGAAATAGATGGTATGATTGGCTCGAAAAGAAAAGTTAAATTAATATGTGAATTAGGATAAGAACCACCCAGAGTGCTTCGGGAGTTGGGCGGCATATAAATTAGATCAAATAAATAAATAAATAAGAATGAAATGTTATAAGAAATGTGATAAGAAAGGAAAAAAATGTGACAGTTGTAAATAAAACCATTAAATCTTAATGGTTGCATAATGTATGTAATGTATAGAAGAGTATAAAATTATTGGATAATGGGTAATAGCGTACATAATGATTTAAAAAAATAGCCATAATTAGGAAAATGTAGAACTGGGAACATAATGCTGACGACATAAAGCTGTATTAGTGGAATTATATTTTATGTACATGTGTTTGTTTTTTATGTTATTTTGTTTTTAATTTATAAAATTGCAATTAAAAGTACAGTAATACCTCGTCTTACAAACTTAATTGGTTCTGGAAGTAGGTTCGTAAGGCAAAAAGTTCGTAAGACGAAACATTGTTTCCCATAGGAAACAATGTAAAAGCGATTAATGCGTGCAAAGGTGGAAAAAAATCGCAAAAACGTGGCCTCCAGGAAGGACGTCTTCGTGATGTCAAAGCTCCGCCATGGAATTCCCTATTGGGATTCCCCACCTCCTTTCCAGCCTCCAGATCGGCCGAAAACGCTGCCGCTGATCGCAAAAACAGTGCTCCGCCGGGCGCCGCTGCCTGGCTGTAACCTTCTGAAACAGCCGGGCGCTTTGCGGCGGCCTCCGGAACCTGAACCCAAACTTCCGGGTTCGGCATTCGGGAGAACGCCAAGAAGTCCCCCGGCTGTTTTAAAAGGTGACAGCTGGGCAGCGGCGCTTCTCGGCGGCCTCTCGAACCCGAACCTGAAAAGTTCGGGTTCGGGAGAACGCCGAGAAGCCCCCCGGCTGTTTTAAAAGGTGACAGCCGGGCGGCGGCGCCCAGTGGAGCACCCTTTTGCGATCGGCGGTGGGTTCGTAAGCCGAAAAAAGTTTGTAAGAAGAGGCAAAAAATTTCCGAACCCCGGATTCGTATCACGAGGGGTTTGTATCACGAGGGGTTTGTATCATGAGGTACCACTGTATTAATATCTAGAGATAGTTCATTGTTGCTACCCTTATTATGCAGCAATTGAATTCATTGCTCTTTAATTTTTTTTTTTTTAAATTAACCACTACATGTAAGTTGTTTGCAAATCAGAGTCATCTTTCATTCAAAAGCAAGGGGCAATCTTTTTTTTTTTTTTTTTAATCAGGTGTAACCCGTACCTCTCCCAGACATCTAATGTAATCTGCTGGAACAGATTGAAATATTTGACAAAAAAACCCATAATGAATTTGGAGAAGCAATCATTGGCATTCAATGCTAGCGTGATGTATTTTGAAAATTTCCATTTAGCCTCTTTCAAAATAATTTAGGATAAGGGATTAGCAATCTGGGCAGAGAAGAAGGAGGAAAAGAAAGGAGGAAGGAACCGTTTCAAATCCCTTCAAGGTCAGCGGGGCAAGTTAATTTTAATGAGATGTGTGAGTTGTGTTTCTTTGCCCTTTACTCCCCGAGCAGCGAAAACTCTTTTGATCTTCAGATCTCTCAGGACTAAGGCTGCCCTTTCAGTCTGCTCTGTCAAAACAGGAAGCAGGGCTTGTGCCCCAACCACCAAAACATTCCCACCCTGCCACAAGATCTTGATTAGTTTCTCTCTAGCTCAAGATTTTTCACTGCCTTGAGCCAGTGGTGAGACTTTAACTGGTGAACTTACAGCCAGCAGTCAACAGAAGCAGCTTAGAAACATAGAAACATAGAAGACTGACGGTAGAAAAAGACCTCATGGTCCATCTAGTCTGCCCTTATACTATTTCCTGTATTTTATCTTACAATGGATATATGTTTATCCCAGGCATGTTTAAATTCAGTTACTGTGGATTTACCAACCATGTCTGCTGGAAGTTTGTTCCAAGGATCTACTACTCTTTCAGTAAAATAATATTTTCTCATGTTGCCTTTGATCTTTCCCCCCAACTAACTTCAGATTGTGTCCCCTTGTTCTTGTGTTCACTTTCCTATTAAAAACACTTCCCTCCTGAACCTTATTTAACCCTTTAACATATTTAAATGTTTCTATCATGTCCCCCCTTTTCCTTCTGTCCTCCAGACTATACTGATCGAGTTCATTAAGTCTTTCCTGATACGTTTTATGCTTAAGACCTTCCACCATTCTTGTAGCCCATCTTTGGACCCGTTCAATTTTGTCAATATCTTTTTGTAGGTGAGGTCTCCAGAACTGAACACAGTACTCCAAATGTGGTCTCACCAGCGCTCTATATAAGGGGATCACAATCTTCCTCTTCCTCCTAGCTTGCAGTACTTATATAATTATATTGTATAATTATATATAAATAACATGGCTATAATTCAAAAAAGAGACTCTAGAAGCAATTGATGGCACTGATGTAGTAGTACAGGAGGCGATCTGCCTAGGTGAAAATTCAATAGGGAAAAATTGTTTGCTTTCCAGAGGCAGAAGCGTTTCGAGGTAGGACACCCGGAAGGAAGGGTGCAACAAGATTATCTTGGGGAGGAACTCTCATATTTCTGCTCATTGAGTTCAAGCAGAGAATTAAAAAATGCAGAGAAGAGCAACTAAGATGATCAAAGGCCTGGAGACTAAGCCATACGAAGAACAGCTGCAGGATTTGGGTTTGACTAGTCTGGAGAAAAGAAGTAATGGTGACGCAATAGTGTTCCCTTATTTGAGCGATTGCCAGAAAGAAGAGGGGGTCAAACTATTCTCCAAAGCAACTGAAGGCAGGACAAGAAACAATGGATGGAAACCAATCAGAGAGAGAAGCAACCTGGAATTAAGGAGGAACTTCCCAAAAGAGAGGACAATCAACCAGTGGAATAGCTTTGCCTTCAGAAATCTTTAATACTCCATCACTGGAGATTTTTTAAGGAGTCTAGAGACAGTAACTTATGTACAATGGCATAGGTCCGTGATAGCACGCAAGCCATAGCCTTAGTTAGAGAGCCATGGTGGCACAGTGGTTAGAGTGCAGTACTGCAAGCTACTTCTGCTGATCATCGGCTACCAGCAGTTTGGTAGATCAAATCTCAGTAGGTTCAAGGTTGAGCCTATATATATATAATCAATCAATCAATCAATCAATCAATCAATCAATCAATCAATCAATCAATATCTCTCTCTCTCTCCCTCTCCCTACCTACCTATCTAATCTCTCTCTCTCTCTCTGTGTCTATCTATCTATCTATCTATCTATCTATCTATCTATCTATCTATCTATCTCACTTAGCAACATGAATTTGGGGCTCCATTGTCATCATAACTCAAGGACTAGCTGTATTTACTTACTTACTTACTTACTTACTTACTTACTTACTTACTTACTTACTTACTTACTTACTTACTTACTCTCACAATCCGGGTCCCCATTTTACCCACCTCGGAAGGATGGAAGGCTGAGTCAACCTTGAGCCGGTGATGAGATTTGAACCGCTGACCTACAGATCTACAGTCAGCTTCAGTGGCCTGCAGTACAGCACTCTACCTGCTGCGCCACCCCGGCTCTCTCAAATGTTTAAATGCTATTGCTGTTGCTATTAGTTCAGCTCCAGTGACAGCCAGCTGATTTTTGACTAATGCAGAGGCCCTGGAAGGGCATTTTCCGCCTCTGAAGGGCTTCTATGGGGGGCAGGGGAGGCCGTTTTCACTCTCCCCAAGCTCCAGGGAAGCCTCTGGAGCCTAGGGAGGGCAGAAAACGGGCCTACCAGACCCCTTGAAAGTCAGGAATTGGGGGAGCAGGGGGTTGTGCATGAATGTGCACGGCAGCAGGGGGGTTATGCGCATATGCGCAAGGGGCAGGGCACGTAGGGGGCATTGAATTATGGGCACATGTATGCATGCCACATCACATGCGCGCTTGCTTTGGGCATCTGCCAAACACTTTGAAAAGTGTTCGGAAACTTCAGATCGTGCAGAATGCGGCCGCGAGAGCTATCGTGGGGCTTCCCAGATTCGCCCATGTCTCTCCAACACTCTGTGGCTTGCACTGGCTGCCAATCAGTTTCTGGTCATAATTCAAAGTGTTGGTAATGACCTTTAAAGCCCTACATGGCATCAGACCAGACTACCTTCGGAACCGCCTTCAGCCGCACGAATCCCAGTGGCCAATAACGTCCCACAGAGTTGGCCTTCTCCAGGTCCCGTCGACTAAACAATGTCGTTTGGTGGGCCCCAGGGGAAGAGCCTTCTCTGTGGCGGCCCCGGCCTTCTGGAATCAACTCCCCCCAGAGATTAGAACTGCCTCCACCCTCCTTGTCTTTCGCAAATTACTTAAGACCCACCTGTATCGCCAGGCATGGGGGAATTGAGACACCTCCCCCAGGCTTTTATATTTTTATGTATGGTATGCGTGTGTTGCATGGCTTTTAAATGATGGGTTTTTTAGATGTTTTTTAATATTAGATTTGTTTACATTGTAACACTGTTATTATTATTGTTGTGAGCCACCCTGAGTCTATATACAGTGTTCCCTCAATTTTCGCGGGGGATGCGTTCTGAGACTGCCCGCGAAAGTTGAATTTTCGCGAAGTAAAGATGCGGAAGTAAATAAACTATTTTTGGCTATGAACAATATCACAAGCCTTCCCTTAACACTTTAAACCCCTAAATTACAATTTCCCATTCCCTTAGCAACCATTTAGATTTTTACTCACCATATTTATTTATTAAAGTTTATTTAAAAATATTTATTAAAGGTGGACAAAAGTTTGGCGATGACATACGACGTCATTGGGCGAGAAAAACCGTGGTATAGGGAAAACCCCCGCGAAGTATTTTTTAATTAATATTTTTGAAAAATCGACTTTTTGCGACGTTCGAACCCGCGAAAATCGAGGGAACACTGTACTCTGGACACTTCAGGAAAGCCTGAGAGTGAAAAATGGCCCGGGGATGTGTGTTGAGTGCCGGCATGCATATTATTATTATTATTATTATTATTATTATTATTATTATTATTATTATTATTATTATTTGAGGGGGGGGAAAGATTTGCCATTACTGGTATAGGTTCTCCTGCTTGAGCAGGGGGCAGGACTAAAAGACCTCTAAGGACCCTTCCAGCTTTTATTCTGATTGAATTATGGTCGTTAAGTCAGGGACTACTGGTGGTACTGGGGAACTAACTCACAACCCAATGGGTTTGATCTGCCTGTGAACCCAGATTCAATATTGAATACTTTAATCTTATTTTAATCTAAGGGAAACGTCTGAAAAAATTAATATAAGTTTAAATAAATAAGACAGGAAGGAAGGAGGGAAGGAAGGAAGGAAGGAAATGGGAGAGGAAAAGAGGGAGAGTGAAAGAAGGAAGGGAAGGGAATAGGAAAGGAAGGGAGGGAGGGGAGGGAGGGAGGTAAAGTGGAAGGGAGGGAGAGTAACGGAGGAAAAGAAAGAAGGAAGCAAGGGAGGGAGGGAAGGAAAGAGAGAAACAGACAAGAACCACATCTCTAAGTCCATCTGCATTGCACACACATACACTGCTCAAAAAAAAAATCTAAGGGAAACATCTGAAAAATTTAATATAAGTTTAAATTAGACAGGACGGAAGGAAGGAAGGAAGGAAGGAAGGAAGGAAGGAAGGAAGGAAGGAAGGAAGAAAGCGGGACAAAACCAAAGGGAGGGCTTCCTCCGGTGTTTCGTACTTACCTGATCAAACTAACCCTCTCTGCGATGATCTCCGTGTCTTCTTTGGTTGGGGGAACGTTTTCCACAAACGCAATGCCGTACAACAGGAAGTTCTGCAGAAATTCTCTCAGTCCCTCATTGGTTTCCAAGAAACTGTGGTAGTCGACCGAAGGCACTTGAGCTTCCTGGTAAATTTCGGCATTCCACAGGATCCGGGGTTGCATGACCTGATGCTTCTGTCCCTCGTAGCTGTTCATCAGCAGCCATTCCAGACCGTATTTGGTCACATGACCATCTGGCCCTGGGAGCAACCGGAGAGAGACAGGTGTAATGTCCTTCCTCCCTTCAGCTCGAGAGGTGGTTTCCTACCGGTTCAGACCAGTTTTAGAGAACTGGTAGTAAATTGGTGGCCGGGTGTCGCTGGAACCAGCAGTAACCCATGCCTGTCACATCCCCAAACTGGTTCTCTCAGCAGCGACATGGGTGCCGCCATCTTGTTTTTTCTTCTGAGCATGTGCAAAAGCTTTAAGTGCTGTGCATGTGCCCGTGCATAAAGTATGTCCCTGACTGAACTGGAAGGAAAACCGGAACTCACTCCAAACTGTGTAAGTTGAATGCAGGTCAGATTCAAAGGTGGGTTCCTCCCAGTTCGCCCGAACTGGTAGCGACACACTGGTGATGTGACAATGATGTCACAGAACTGGTCTGGTTGGTGCCAATTTGTGGGCGCCACCATCTTTTAAAATTTTATATTAAATCAATTAATTAATTAATATATTTAAAATATATTTATTTTATGTTAAATAAAATATATTTTATTTTTTCAAATTTTTTAAAAAAGATTTTTTTGGAATTTTTTTCCTTTTTCTTCTTCTTCTGAACATATGCAAAAGCCAAGTTTCCAGAACTTTTAATAGTGTTACAATATTATTTTTGGTTGTTTTTAATTGGGGAGGGGATTTTTTTGGACTTTTTGCCACCGCGCATGAAAGCAGCCAGGCAGCGTAGGAGGAAGCAAACCAGCAGCAAGCTAAGTTAGAACCCACTCATGGTCAGAATGGCCAAGAATACACACAATCCCACACCCCAATCAAATTCAGGCTTGACAACAGGGTTATGAGAACGTTCTTCAAAACATGGGTGCTGTATGACTAGGTTTTCAAGTGGCTTGTTTTGCTTCTTGTAAACTGGTTAGCACGTTTGGCCAAGTTCGCCTGGTGCACCAGTTGCGGACCTATTTGGACAGGGAGTCACTGCTCAGAGTCATTCATGCCCTCATCACCTCGAGGTTCGACTACTGCAACGCTCTCTACATGGGGCTACCTTTGAAAAGTGTTCGGAAACTTCAGATCGTTCAGAATGCGGCCCCGAGAGCAATCATGGGCTTTCCCAAATATGCCCATGTCTCGTCAACACTGCCCGGCTTGCATTGGCTGCCGATCAGTTTCCGGTCAGAATTCAAAGTGTTGGTTATGACCTATAAAGCCCTACATGGCATCGTACAAGAATATCTTCCAGACCACCTTCTGCCGCACGAATCCCAGCGACCGATTAGGTCCCACAGAGTTGGCCTTCTCCGGGTCCCGTCAACTAAACAATGTCATTTGGCAGGACCCAGGGGAAGAACCTTCTCTGTGGTGGCCCCGGCCCTCTGGAATCAACTCCCCCCAGAGATTAGGACTGCCCCCACACTCCTTGCCTTTCAAAAGCCCTTAAAAACCCACCTCTGTTGCCAGGCATGGGGAAACTAATACACCCCTTAGCTACTATGGTTGTTTTATGTATGGTTCGTTTGGTTGTGTGATTGTTTTTTATAAGAAGGGTTTTTAATTGTTTTTAACATTGGATTTGTACATTGTGTATTATTTGTTGGGAGCCGCTCCGAGTCCTCAGAGAAGGGTGGCATACAAATCTTATAAATAATAATAATAATAATAATAATAATAATAATAATAATTATTATTATTATTATTATTATTATTATTATTATTATTATTATTATTATTATTATTTGAGATTGCTTTAAAAAAAACCCACTACGGTTAAGACAAACTATGGATTAGCACACAGCATAAACCCGCCCAAAAATTCTGTTGGTCTTTTCTTCCAAGGGTAAGTATTTGTTAGTGATGGACAGGTAGTTCTCAAGTCACGACCACCGCTGAGCCTAAATGTCATAAATACTTATTTTTGCTATATAAGCTAAAAAAAAAACACCCCAGAAAAGTACTGTTGAACTGGGAATAGGTAATTCCTGCATTAAGCTCTGTTGTGAATGGCCTTCAGAAATGGGCAGGATGAGGTCTCAATTCTTTACCTGGAAGATGGAGGCTTAATGGGTTCAGTCCCCTGAACTTCTCCAAAATCCTCCAAAACAGCTAAAAGGCTTTGCCCTACCCAGCCAGGAGCTCTGGGATTGCAGAATTGTTTAGGGTCACATGGAGTTTTGTGGGCTCCATGTGACCCTAAACAAACCACTGGGTTCATTGTCAATTGAATGACCAAAGAAGGAAGGAAAGAACCCATGGGAACAGAAGAATCTCTTCTCTAAATAATTCAAGAGCTAGAATATTTTCTCTCCACTTTCATCTTGAACAAAATCTCCAAGCACATTTGAATGTTCCAACAGCTTTACTTTTGAGAGGGGGGGGAGAGCCAGAAATGAGAGAGGAAGAGAGAGAGGAAAGAGAGAGGAGAGGGGGAGAGGGAGGGAGGAAGAGGGAAAGAGAGAGGGGGAGAGGGAGAAGGAGAGAGAGACATGGGGAGAGAGAGGAGAAAGAAATGGAGGGAAAGAGGGAGGAAGAGAGAGAGAGAGGAGGGAAAGAGAGAGAGAGGAGGGAAGGAGAGGAAGAGGAAAGTGAAGAGAGAGGGGGGGAGAGAAAAGAGAGAGGAGAGAGGGACAGGGACAGGGACAGGAGACAAGACAAGAAAGAAAGAGGAGAGAGAAAAGAGAGGAGAGAAGAGAGAGAGAGGGAGGAAGCGGGAAAGAGGGGTGAGAGAGAGGAGAAAGGAGAGATGGAGGGAGAGTGAGAGCGGGAGGAAGAGGGAGAGAGGCAGGAGAGAGGGGGAGAGGAAGAGGAAGAAAGAGAGAGGAGGGAGGGAGAGGAAAAGAGATAGAGGAAAGTGAAGAGAGAGGGAGGGAGAGAGAAAAGAGAGAGGAGACAAGGACAGGGAGAGGAGACAAGAAAGAAAGAGGAGAGAGAAAAGAAAGGAGAGAAGAGAGAGAGAGGGAGGGAGGAAGCGGGAGAGAGGGGTGAGAGAGAGGAGAAAGGAGAGAGATGGAGGGAGAGTAAGAGAGGGAGGAAGGGGGAGAGAGGCAGGAGAGAGGGGGAGAGGAAGAGGAAGAAGGAGAGAGGGGGAGAGAGAAAAGAGAAGGTGGAAGAGGGGAGGGAGGGAGGGGGACAAGGGGAGAGAGAGAAAGAGAGAGGGGGGGCAGAGAGAAGCAGGCTCCAGAGCACATCTCCCACTCTGCCTTTGGAGACACAAAACTCCAGAAACTCACAGGTGAGAAAGAGCGTGGTCTCATCGACTCGTACTGCCTGGGGCTTGATCGTGAGATCCACACTCGCCGTATCCAGACTGCGTTGGTTGGTCTTGGCGTTGTAGCAAGACGGCGAGCGGCAATGGTCGCGAAGCCAAAAGTAATCGAAGTGCATCAGAGTGTCCCTGTATTTCAGCTCTAGGAAAACAAGATAAAACAAGATCCTTCCCTCGGTTAAAACAACGGTCAAAAAGAAAGCTTTCCACTTTCTGTTAAATTACGATCATACTTTAAAACCAGTGCAACTTGCAGAATAGAGAATAGAATTGGAAGGAACTTTGGAGCAGAGCTGACCAGTTCTGGAGAACCAGAAGTGGAAATTTTGAGTAGTTCGGAGAACCGGTAAATACCACTTCTGACTGGCTCCACCCTCACCTATTCTCTGCCTCCCAAGTCCAAGCTGATTGGGTGGAAATGGGGATTTTGCACTAACCTTCCCCTGCCACGCCCACCAAGCCACGCCCACAGAACTGGTAGTAAAAAAAATTGAATCCCACCACTACCTTTGAGGTCTCTACTCCAACTCTTCACTTAAGCAGAAGACCCTATGCAGACGAATGATTGTCCAATATCTCCTTAAAAACTTCCAGTGTCGGGCATTCACGATTTCTGGAGGCAAGCTGTTCCACTGATAAATTGTTCTCATTGTCGGGAAATTTCTTCTTAGTTCTAAGTTTATTTTATTTATTTATTTATTATTTAGATTTGTATGCCGCCCCTCTCCGCAGAGAGAGTATGCTTCTCTCCTTGATTAGTTTCCACCCATTGCTTCTTGTTCTATCCTCAGGTGCTTTGGAGAACAGCCTTGACTCCCTTTTCTTTGTGGTATCCCCTGAGATACTGGAACACTGCTATCATGTCCCCCCTTGATCCTTCTCTTTTTAGACTAGACATACAGCACCTAATCCTCTCAATTGTCCATTGTACAGTTTTGCCTCCAACCCATTATCTTTGTTACACTTTTCTGCACCCTCTCTAGAGCAGTGTTTCCCAACCTTGGCAACTTGAAGATATTTGGACTTCAACTCCCAGAATTCCCCAGCCAGCGAATGCCAGAAGAGCCCTTCACTCCTCCACTCGAAACAGAATGCCCTATGAAAGCAGACTATCAATCCTAGGTCTAGAAAGCTTAGAGCTACGACGCCTAAAACACGATCTAAGTATTGCCCACAAGATCATATGCTGCAACGTTCTGCCTGTCAATGACTACTTCAGCTTCAACCGCAACAACACAAGAGCATGCCACAAATTCAAACTTAGTATTAATCGCTCCAAGCTTGACTGTAAAAAATATGACTTTAGCAATCGAGTTGTCGAAGCGTGGGACTCATTACCGGACTCAGTAGTGTCAACCCCTAACCCCCAACATTTCTTCCTTGGACTATCCACGATTGACCTCTCCAGGTTCCTAAGAGGTCAGTAAGGGGCGTACATAAGTGCACTAGCCTGCCTTTCGTCCCCCTGTCCAATTGTCTCTCCTTATCTCAAATATCATATATCTTTTCTTCCTTTCATATATCTTCTCCTCTACTTTTATATCTTGTCTTTATATATAATACTTCATGTCTGTCCTCTTCAATATGTATTGTGTATTGGACAAAATAAATAAATAAATAAATAAATAAATAAATAAATAAATAAATAAATAAATAAATAAATAAATTTAAAACAATTCTGGGAGTTGAAGTCCAGATATCTTCAAGTTGCCAAGGTTGGGAAACACTGCTCAAGAGTTCCAACATTTTGTTTTTATTTATTTATTTATTTATTTATTTATTTATTTATTTGTTTGTTTGTTTGTTTGTTTGTTTGTTTGTTTGTTTGTACGATTTTTATGCCGCCCTTCTCCTTAGACTCAGGGCGGCTTACAACATGTTAGCAATAGCACTTTTTTTAACAGAGCAAGGCTATTGCCCCCACAACCAGGGTCCTCATTTTACCCACCTCGGAAGGATGGAAGGCTGAGTCAACCTTGAGCCGGTGATGTGATTTGAACCGCTGACCTTCAGATCTACAAGTCAGCTTCAGTGGCCTGCAGTACAGCACTCTACCTGCTGCGCCACCCCGGCTCATTTTTGTAGGATGGTGACCAAAATTGGATGTAGTATTCCAAGAATGCTCTTATTCAGGAACAGAAGTCCGAATACCAGCAATTATACTTCCAGAAATGTATGGACCAACTGTGGGTTGCTCCCGGTTCGGACTGGTTCTTTTGCTACCAGCGGTAGCAAAATCAACCCAGCACTGGTATGGATCACACCTGAACACACTCAGATTGCCTTATTTTATTTTTTTTCCCATGGGAAAACAGTTCTGGAAATGAATTGCCCTGTTTTGCAAATAATTACCAATGTGGTAATGTTTCACTCCACAGAACTGATGGAAATAATAAAAGACAGTTATAACCACTGCCAAGCAGCCAATTTGAAGTAGCGGTCAATGACTCTGGATTAGAAGCCCGAAGACCCAGATTTATGGCACCAACGCCAGTGGCATGACTCTGGACCTCTCCCTCCCTTTCAGCCTTGGGAAAGAGAAGGCAAAGGGGTGAACCAAGGTCTCCAAAACCTCCCCGTGAAAACTCCAGGGATGTTGTCCTAGCAGTGCCAGGAGTCCAAGCAGATTTAAAGGCGTTAAAAAACAACAATACCCTGTTAAAACCAGAATCAAAACAGGACGAAAACATGTTAAAAATAAGTAATTGGTCAAATGATTCATTAGTCAATGAAAACCTGCTTGGGCAGCAAATGCCTGATTATATAAACATGTTTTTGCTTCCACTGAAAGGCTAACAGACAGGGAACTAATTGGTCTATTCCTGCCCTGGATAGGAAGATCTTTCAGGATTTGACTGAGAAACCCTGAGAAAAATAGTGGACTTTGATGCTCTACGCATAACTTGCGGCCTAATTTCTTGTGTTCTTATGAGCTTCCCCATTGCCTGTCTGTTGAACAAGCTGCTTAAGCTGTAAGTATGGGTATTTATAAGCCAAGATGGCATCATTTGCTTGAAAAGGACAGAACGAGAAAATTTATTTAGGTTTGCAGGGCCCTTCCTTCCTACCTACCTACCTTCTTTCATTCCTTCCTTCCCTCCTTTCCCTCCCTTCCTCTCCTTCATTCCTCTTTCTTTTCTTTTCTTTCCTTCTCTATCCCTTTCTTTCTTTCTTTCTCTCTCTCTTTCTTTCTTTTGTTCATTCTTCCTTTCTTTCTATTCTTCCTTCCTTCCTCATAGTTAGTTATAGTTTATTAGATTTGTATGCCGCCCCTCTCTGAAGAATTGGGGCGGCTCCTTCCTTCCTTCCTTCCTTCCTTCCTTCCTTCCCTCAATCCCTCCCTCCTTCTTTCCTTCCCTCCCTCAATCCCTCCCTCCTTCCTTCCTCCTTCCATCCCTCCCTCCCTCAATCCCTCCTTCCTTCCTTCCTCCCTCCCACCCTCCTTCCTTCCTTCCTTCTTCCCTTCCTTCCTCTGCGCATGCTCAGGAAGCAAAATTTTGCGAGGTAACACGTGCAGGAGAGAGATTTAGACTATTTTCTGCATGTGCGGAAGCAAAGAATTGTCTAAATCTCTCTCACGCACATGCCCCCTTGCAAAATTTTGCTTCCTGAGCATGCGCAGATGCAAAATTTCACTCGGATGTGCCTGCACACCGGAGATGCAGAGCTGCGCATGCAGCTCAATTTTCACTACCAGTATGATGGCGTCGACCGTAGCGGTAGAAACCCGCTATTGTTCAAGACTAGTGCAAAGAAGAATAGAAAGGAGAAAGAACAGAATATAGGCCAGTGATGGCGAACCTTTTTTTCCTCGGGTGCCGAAATTGCACACACACACGCTATCGTGCATGGGCAAGTGTGCACACCCATAATTCATTGCCTGGGGAGGGCGAAAACAGCTTCCCCCGCCACCCGGAGGCCTGCGGAGAGGGGCGGCATACAAATCTAAATAATAAAATCTGGAAGCTGGAAATGGCCTGTCCCCCAACTTCTGGTGGGCCTAGTAGACTCATGTTTCTTCCTCCCCAGCCTCCAAAGGCTTCCCTGGAGCCAGGGGAGGGTAAAAACACCCTCCCTCATCCCCCTGGAGGCTCTCTGGAAGCAAAAAACGCCCTCCCAGAGCCTCTGTGTGAGTCAAAAACCAGCTGGCCGGCACACACCATGTATGCTGAAGCTGAGCTAGGGCAATGGCTCGCGTGCCAGCAGATATGCCTCTGTGTGCTACCTGTGGCACCCATGCCATAGGTTCGCCATCACTGATATAGGCCTTCAGAACCGAGCCTTACCAAACGGCTGGCATTGAGGGCAGAAACTCTGAAGCCTAGAAGGGCTCCTACCTATACCCATCTCTTTTGACCCCCCGCTTCCCTTCAACGTCCAGTTCTTACCTAGGTGGCCATCTTTTAACTGCCAGGCACAGTTGGGTGAGGTGGGGACGGTGTGATGCCAATTGGTCGAAGCCGGAAGAATCCTGAAACCTTTCCTCAGCTGGTGGTGGAAGCTGCAGAGCACCTGCCTCAACTGACAGCCCCACATCCTGGGGAAGAGAGACCCCAAAAGAGAGAACGGTCACTGACTCTGAGAATCAACTGAAAAGGCAAAGCAACGGTCAAGTATTCTGAGTCCAAAGAAATCAGAACTCTGAGGTAGGCAGTTCCCACAAAGCACATGTTGATTGGATACGTCATATCGGCACAGCAGGGTGAAAACCAACTCTGAAGTTTCCCGCCCTAATAGCATAATTAAAAGAGTAACTGTTTCCCTCCCCAATTGTCCCAAGTCACATTGTCCAATTAAAACAGTCAGCAGGCTCCTCAGTCGCTCCTCTCCTCCTTCAATGCCACCTGTTGGGATGACCTTGCTTCCCATGGGAAGGCTCGTTGTATCTGCAAATGGTCTGTGTAACCCTTAGAGCAGTGATGGCGATGGTGAGGGCCCACACCCATAATTCAATGCCTGGGGAGAGTGAAAGCTTCTCCCACCCCCCAGAGGCCCTCTGGAAGCTGAAAACGGCCTGTTTCCCAAATCTGGTGGGCCCAATAGGCTTGTGTTTCAACCTCCCCAGGCTCCAAAGGTTCCCTGAAGCCGGGAGAGGGTAAAAACGCCCTCCGCATCTCCTCAGAGGCTCTCTGGAAGCCAAAAACACCCTCCCAGAGCCTCTGTGTGAGTCAAAAATCTGTTGGGTGGCACACACATGCACCTTGGAGCTGAGCTAGGGCAACGGCTCGCGTGCCAGCAGATATGGCTCTGTGTGCCACCTATGGCACCCGTGCCATAGGTTCGCCATCACTGCCTTAGAGCGTGTAACAATTATGAAGCTGTAAAAGATGGCTTTAGCCAGGGTCGATTCAGAATTGACAGCAACTCTGCTATCTGGGTTTAGCCCTGGCAGGTCAATGAAAGAGCAGAAAGCAGGTTTTTAATAACCAAAAATTACAGTTTCCTATCCAATTTTGTAGCAGTAGCAAGCTAATGAGACGGAGACTCTGAAAAACTAATAAAGTAACTTGTATTAAAGAGGGAGCATCTTTGAAGCATCCTACCACCCCCAAAGCACAACAGGGAGCATCTCTGCTTTCCTCCAGATGTAGACAAAGCTGCAGGAGACAATCTCTAACAGAAGAGAATGTCAGGGTTTCCAAGGAATACATCCCATTCCATAAGAACTCCGAGGCAGACAAATTCCTCAAAGAAGATTTTATTGGTGCATTCCTGCTGGGGAATGTGTTACATTTCCACGCTGTTTTACACCCAATTCAAAGTAAAACTTTGTCACCTCCCCCCAGAGTCTCCAGTCCCATGATCCAATCAGCATGCTTGTCCAGTTGCTAGGTGACCTCAGTCTCCACCTTTTGAACACCTGCACCAACATCCTGTTATGACCCGCAGCTGGTAGTGGATCCCATTCGAGACGAAGCCAATGAGGTGATGCACAAGCAGCTGGAATCCAAGTTGGACAGTGAGGAGGCTGGCGAGGACTCGATGCCAGAGACAGAGGTGGGCAAGATGCCTTCGGAATCTCCAGCACCTCACATCAGTGATGAAGAAGAGGAGGAGCTTCTTCTTAATGCAAGAGCGCACAGAGCTGCCAAAAGGCAGGAATGGCTACTCAGGAGGAGGTCTCCTCGGGAGTAGGCTTGGGACTAATTGGCCACTCCCCAAGCGTACTTAAGGAATGACAGACATGGAAAAATCTCTGCAGGAAACAACTAATTTGATAGTTAGTTTGTTCATGTGCCTCTTGTTTGGAAAGCCTCTGCTAGGCTTCTCTGTTTTGGTCTTCTGTTTTGTGGACTGATTTATTGAGTTATTGACTGCTTTTTAATGTAATGGGATTTTAGTTTATAGTTTTTAATTATTAGATTTGTACACATATAGTTTCTGTATTGTGTTCTGTGAGCTGCCCAAGGCTTCGGAAAGGGGCGGCATACAAGTCTAATAAATAATAATAATAGTAATAATAGTAATAATAGTAGTAGTAGTAATAATAATAATAATAATAATAATAATAATAATAATAATAAGCTGCTGTGAGCCGCTCCGAGTCTTCGGAGAGGGGCGGCATACAGATCTAATAAATACGTAAATAAATAAATAAGTAAGTAAATAAATAAATAAATAAATAATAACAACAACAACAACAACAACAACAATAAGCTTCCTGCAATATCCAGGACTAATTGCTTATCTTTGCTTTCTGACTTTATGGACTTATGCCAGCTGTTAATGCTGTATAATTAACAGCTGTTTTTTTTCAATAAAAGACTGATTTAAGATTTATTTGTGTGTGCGAGCACTACTAAGCCAGTTTATTAGTAGTGGTTAATCAATTAAATATAAATTTGGGCAAACTGGGTGTGTGTTACATTTTTTCTGGTCCATAGCTGGGGCAGAGCAAATCTTTGATTCCCAGGGGAAAGAATTTTATTGAAGCTACATATACCCCAGCTATCTCTACACCACCCCTCCCTGACTCCTTTGCTCCAGTCTGTGTTAGCCCTGATGCTGTGAGAAGAAAAACTAACAAAAGAAAATGCCCACGGTTCAAATTTGAGGTCAACAGATACTCAGCAAGTCCTTGATGTTCTCTGAGCTTTGCGGTTTGCTCGCAAGATGTTTCATTACCCAACCAGATAACATCTTTAGAGTTCAATCAGTGCTTATCAAACTTCATGGTTTTATACAGATTTGAACATGGCACTACTCAGCTTGCTTACCCACTACCGGTGTACACCCACAGCATTTTTCCAGATGTTTGACCCATAGAAATCTTTCTTATTATCTGCCCCATGGTTCTTCAAATTAGAGATGAAATAAGGTAATTGTAACACTGCCTGCATAAAAACTGCCTATGTTGTACCTCTGACGTGTCTTTAGAGCTTAAATCACAGCCCAAAAGTCAAAGAAGTGTATTTATATGCATTTATTGTAATCAAGCAACAAATAATGTATTTGATGTTTATTTGACGTTGAGCCTCTAGGAAAAAATGCAAAAAAGCAACAAAAGCTTGCACTGCCTGCCGATCAGTTTCTGGTCACAATTCAAAGTGTTAGTAATGACCTATAAAGCCCTACATGGCATCGGACCAGAATAGGCGTTGATTGCTTACCTGAACGCCTCTTCTCGTACGGTGAGTGGGTACAGCAGTCACGTGGGTTGCTCCTGTCCAATCCGATGGGACTGAGCCTAGTATTAAAAAAGCCTGCTGGATCCGCCCCTTCCCCAGAATTCACGAATCCGTAGACTAGGCTCAGTAGTGAAGCTCCATAATGTTCAACTCTCATGTGTTAGAAGAAAGGTAGGAATAGAAGTCATAGAAGACCACACAAAAGGGAGGGAAGTGACTGCTGTACCCACTCACCGTACGAGAAGAGGCGTTCAGGTAAGCAATCAACGCCTATTCTCCGTACTGAAGGAGTGGGTCCAGCAGTCACGTGGGACATACCCAATAGATAGGTCCCTAGGGTGGGATTAGATTGCTATCGTGAGAGATAAAGGATTGGAGTACCCTTCTGCCGAAGGCAGCATCCGCTGAGGCGTAGGAATCGATTTTGTAGTGCCTTATGAAGGAATTTGGCGAGGCCCAAGTGGCTGCTTTGCAGACTTCTTCCAACGGGGCTTGAGTCGCCCAAGCGGCAGATGTGGCAGCACTTCTGGTGGAGTGCGCTGTAATATTCTTTGGAATGGAGAGGGAAGCTGTCTCATAGGCCTTAGAGATGGTCCCTCTGATCCAACGGCCTATTACTGTTGAAGACACTTTGGATCCCATGGATCTGGGATGATAGGCCACGAAGAGTGCTTCAGACCTCCGAATGGGTCCTGTGCGTTGAATATAAATTTTTAGCGCTCTAGTAAGATCCAGAGTGTGCCATCTAATTGCCAGGGGATGCTCCCGTTGGAGACAGAAGGAAGGTAAGACAATATCCTGGGATCTGTGGAACATGGAACTGACCTTGGGTAGAAAGGTGGGGTCCAGACGCAGAACCACCTTGTCCTGATGGAACTGACAGAGGTCCTGTCTGATAGAGAGGGCTGCCAACTCAGATATGCGCCGGGCAGATGTAATCGCCACCAGGAATGCTACCTTAAAGGATAGGTACCTGAGGGACGCAGATTTCAGGGGTTCGTAGGGTGCCTGAGTAAGGGAATGGAGAACCCGTGGCAAGTCCCAGGAAGGATATCTGTGGATCTTAGCAGGCCTGAGGTTGGCCACTCCTCTGAGAAATTCTTGGATTTCTGGAAAGGAGCGGAGAGGCTGCCTGCGAGGCCCCGCCAAGACAGAAGAGATGGCTGCCAGGTGGCAACGGATGGTGCTGGTAGAGAGGCCTTGGTGGAAACCTTTCATGAGGAAGGAGATTATCCTGTGAATGGGAAGACACAGGGGAGATAAGCCCTCCTGCGAGCACCACTGATGGAATTTGGACCAAGTATGGTCATATATCCGGTTGGTGGACCCTCTTCTAGACTTCAGGATGATTTCCACTGTGTCTGGGTCGTACCCTCGCAGGTCTAGGTCTCTCCGGATAATAGCCAGATGGTGAGGTGGAACCACTCCGGATCTGGATGGAAGGAGGCCCCCTGCCGCAACATATCCTCCGAAACGGGGAGTCGCCAGGGGTCCTGGACGAACAGCTGTTGGAGGTCCGCGAACCAGGGCCTGCGAGGCCAGTGAGGGGCGATCAGAATTACTCGAGCCCTCTCCAGGATGATCTTGTGAACCACGTCTGGTAGAATTGGAATTGGAGGGAAGGCATACAGAAGACCTGGAGGCCAAGGGATCCTGAGAGCATTGATTGCCTCTGCTCCCGGGGATGGAAACCTGGAGATGAAGCGAGGGAGCTGGGCGTTGGCTTTGGTCGCAAACAGATCCAGCACCGGATGGCCGAACCTGAGGCAGATTTGGTGGAACAGTGCTTGGTGGAGATTCCACTCTCCTGGATCTATGGTTGCTCGCGATAGCCAGTCCGCTTGGACGTTGAGGCTCCCCGAGATGTGATCGGCTAGGAGCGACTGGAGATGTTTCTCCGCCCAAAGGCCTAACTTTAGGGCCTCCCTCATGAGGGCCTTTGATCTTGTGCCTCCCTGTCTGCAAATGTGGCTTTTGGTGGCTATGTTGTCGGTAAGAATCAGGACATTCTGGTTGGAGATGTGAGGTTTGAATTGCTTTAGAGCTAGAGACACGGCTCTTAATTCTAGCCAATTGATGGGCCTGGAAGCCTCCTCCGGTGACCATGTGCCTTGGGCTAGTAGACCCTGGGCATGGGCTCCCCAGCCCGAGAGGCTGGCATCTGTGGTGACAACAAACTGGTCTGGGCACCGGAAGGAAGATCCCTTGTCTAGGGCTGGAGAAGTCCACCACTTGAGGGATCTGCGAACTGTCGGTGGAATGGCGATGCGACGAGTCGAGTTGCTGTGGCCCGATCTCTGGAATGGTAACAGAAGCCACTGTAGTTCCCTGGCGTGAAGGCGGGCCCAGGGGACAATGCCAATACAAGACACCATCTTTCCCAGTAGGGAGGATAGGGTGACGATGGAGGCAGATTGTTGGGATAGGATGCGAGCGATGAGATCCAACATGCTGCGTTTTCTCTCAAGAGAGAGGAAAACCTGGGATATCTCAGAATTAATGACAGTTCCCAGATGTAGAATGGAAGTAGATGGCTTAAGGTGGCTCTTTTTGAAATTTATAGAGAAACCATGGTTCTGTAGAACCGACATGGTGGAGGAGAGATCTGCAGCCACTCCATTTTTTGAATTCCCATGAATTAAAATGTCATCTAAATAACATAAAATATGAATGGGCGTGGCCCGGATATGTGCCGCCAGGGATCCCAAGAGCTTGGTAAAGACTCTGGGAGCCGAGGAGAGCCCAAATGGCATAGCCCTATACTGAAAATGCCTGCCTTGAAAGGTGAAACGTAAGAATTTTCTATGGCATTTGGCAATGGGGATATGGAGGTAGGCTTCCGTAAGGTCCAGGGAGACCATAAAATCCCCCGGATGCAGGGCGGCCAGGATGGAGGATAAGGAATGCATTTTGAATTTCCTATATTTTATGAATTGGTTCAATTTCTTTAGATCTAAAATGGCTCTCCAACCTCCAGAGGTCTTAGGGACCATGAAGAGGATGGAGTAAAAGCCCAAGCCTCTCTGGAGAGAGGGGACCGGCTGGATAGCCTTAATAGCTAACAAATGAGAAATAGCCTCCTCCATTCGGATACGAGATGTAGAGGAGCTGGGAGAAGGACAAGAAATAAAACGGTTAGGGGGAGGAGAAATGAACTCTAAACGGAGACCCCTTTCCACAGTATCAATGACCCAGGGGTCCTTACAAGAACGGTGCCAGGCGGAGGAGAAACAGGCCAGGCGACCGCCTATGGGAAAAGAGGGAGACTCACCATCTGCATTTTTTGGAGGCTCTGGTAGAAGAGGATCCCCTCTGGTAGCAGGAACCTCTGCCCCTGGAGTTTCTAGATTGGGATCGAAATCGAGGGGAATACTGACCTGGATTCCTTTGAAAGGCGAACCCTTGATCCTGTTGATGCCCTGTGCGCCGAAAGGACTGTGGTTTAGAGGCCTTCTTGGTGGTAGGTCCTAAGACCTTTTTCTTGTCCGTGGTCTCTGTGAGGAGAGGGTCCAGAAGGTCTCTGAAGAGGAGATTGCGTTTTAGAGGACCCATGGCTAACTGCCACTTCTGCCTTACTCCCGCCTGCCAAGGGCGGAGCCATAGAAGTCTTCTGGCCGTTGTGGAGGCCGCTACTGACCTGGCTGCAAATCTGGAAGATTGGAGAGTAGCATCCGCTACATATTGAGCAGCTGCGAAGATTTTATTGAAATCTTGTTGGCCTCGTAGATCATCTGGAGGTAGATGTTGTTGGAGCTGACGAAGCCACAAGAGCATGGCTCTGGAAAAGAAGGATGCTGCTGCAGCACTTTTAATGGCCCATGAGTCAGCGAAGAAACCTCTTTTGAGCATTTGCTCAAGACGCTTGTCTTCTGGACGGAGGACCTCCTCTGCTTCGCCAGGCATGGCAGCAGCCGAGTGAAGAGTCTTCACCGGATCATCTGGCCTGGGACAGGCTAGGAGTTCCTCATAGGAGGGAGAGAGCTTGTAAAGCTTCTTGTCCTTGGAAGTGGGAGTGAAGCCAGAGGTTGGGTGGTCCCACTGTTTGAGCAAGGCGTCCTTAAACAATTTGGGCATAGGAATTACCTCATTGTCTTCCTGTTCTTCCATGAAATAAGGAAGATTTTCCTCCGGAGGGTCTGTGGAAGGAGTAGCCTGCTTTTCTTGCGCGGCTAGCCCCGTGGATACTCTTGCCTTAAGAAGGAGAGATTTGAAGAGTTGAGGTGGAAAGATGGCAGCTGGGGCTGGAATCTTAATTTGAGAGTCCTCATCTTCCGACAGACGCTGAAAGGGGTCATCATCCTCTTCTGCATCCACGTCCTCATTCTCTTCCTGAGAGGAATCAGAGTCCTCCATGACTGGGGCTCTGTAGGAAGGAGAAGAACTCACGGGACGGGAGGAACGTGGAGGGGGATGAGACAAGGAAGGAACATTGATGGCCAAGAGTTTAACATCAATGGTTTTAGTCAAAACAGACAAGATAGACTGAAACTCCGGAGGCAAGGAAGAAATATCAGCCGGAAAAATAGGAGGATCCCTGAAGGCCTGAGAAGGTTCTGGCTGGGAGGAATCCTCAGTAATATCTGGCTCCTCTGGACCTAAGCCCCATAGGTTAGGTTGGGGTGGATTTAGGTTTGGCTCATCCAGGGATAGCACAGGAACCCCAGAGAGAGGCAGGTTAGAGGCCTCTGGGGGGGTTGGATTCATATGCACTTGGGCCTGCACCTTTAAACGTTTGGCTGATTTATCATGCATTTTTTGTAGGGCTAGGTCCCTTCTCTTCTCAGCCCTGGTGGACTTAGCCAAGGAATGGGCCCCTGAAGAAGAGGAGGAAGAGGCCTGGGGGATATTAGTAGATTCATCACCAGTAGGCCTAACCTCTCTGGGACCTTTAGTAGTGCCTCTCTTGGGAAAAGAAGCCATAGTCTGAACAAATTACAGAAGACGAGGCTTGAGCCAAGAAAATTAGGGGGGAGAAGAATTTAATGAGCTTCCCAAGAGGAGAGGTGACCCTGCTCCTAGGCCCAGGAGCGGCTGCAACTTAGGGGCAATCCGGACAGTACCAAGAGTTCGTGTCCCTAAATGCAGCGTGGCAGGCCTCACAAAACTTAACTTAAGTAAACCAAGGCACACTGGTTGGAGGCCACTTCCGTGGAGAATAGACCTGAGGGACTCACAGCTACTCCAGGGTCAAGCGGCGGACTGGAAGCACTGATGGCTGACCAAGAAGGGCAAAACCAAAAGTGCGAAGTTACTGGGCGCGAGGGCCTTCGCGCCAAAAAACCCGCTCTGTTTAATTTGCAACCGGAGGGAACCAAGTCCGGGAGACAATCAAGTCCCACACCGCAGGAGGTAAATAGCCCTTAAATCCTTATGTAAACAGTGGCTTGCCCCGGCAGGACCTCCAGGCCGAGAGGAATAATTTAAATTCCAGGCCGGCCGCAGCAACAGCACGGAGGGAAAATAAACCGCGAATGGCTGTGCCGCTCACTTCTCCCCCAAACTCGAAGCCCGATACGGCTGAGTAGATTTCACTGCCGGCAAGCTTTAATAATAGAATAATCTTACTGTTTTTAGAAGAGAAAGATCGAAGGGAAGGTGTTTTGAGAGGAACGAGCGTTCACACGACCGCTGGATAGCGGGACTGAGCGAATTCTGGGGAAGGGGCGGATCCAGCAGGCTTTTTTAATACTAGGCTCAGTCCCATCGGATTGGACAGGAGCAACCCACGTGACTGCTGGACCCACTCCTTCAGTACGGAGAATACCTTCGGAACCATCTTCTGCCTTCTCTGGGTCCCGTCGACTAAACAATGTCGTCTGATGGGCCCCAGGGGAAGAGCCTTCTCTTTGGCGGCCCCGGCCCTCTGGAATCAAATCCCCCCGGAGATTAGAACTGCCCCCACCCTTGGAAACTTTAAATGAGCTTTCAGAATAAGACTTCCAGGCTGCCAGGTTTGCTTCGCTCAGAATTTAGAAAAAGGAAAACTCAAAGTCCATTTTGAACTTCAAAGGTCATCTTTACTAAATCAGAAGTGAATTCATCAAAAGAAAAGAAAAGTCTGAGGAAAAGGGCATGAGACATGCCCATTACAAAGTAACCCCAATATCCACCTTGGCAATTCACTCAGTCCTCATTGTCCACCTTTGTCAGGTGGACGTATCTTCACTGGCGCGTCATACTTTTGGCACGTCAGGTAGACACATCTTCACTGGCACGTCATTAAACACCCCTACTTGGATCACCCCTTCTCAGGAGAAACTAAACTTTCTTGGGCTTCCCCAGCAGAGTCTCCCCCCTCCCAAATCCCAATAACCTCCTCCCACCACCCTGCTTTTATGACAGCTGAAGCACAGTTGAAGGATGAAACACAGCGAGGTTGACCCAGGCCATAACTGCTAGATAGATATTGCAATTGAGCATTTTACACCTAAAATTTGCTTCTTGGTTTTTACAGGATACATCTACAGAAACAATCCATATGAGATGACCATCTGGTCATCTCATATGGAGCAGAGTTGCGCCCCAAACCCACATCTTCGAGATGCAAGTGTGAGATAGCTAGATATAGTTATGCTTCCAACAGCTGTTTCTTTGATGGTTGGAAATTATGACTTTTGGATTCCAGAAACTTTATCTGGCGATCTAAGGTTTGAAGCCTTTTCTTACACAGAACAAGAGAAACAAAACCACAAAACCAATCAAAATTTAGAGTAAGGAAGAATGCCATTGTCAAAAGGAATGACATAGCATTTTTCTAGCCGTCCAATTTTTAAACTTTAATATATCTGCGTGTGTAATCTCTCTCAATAGAGGCACTTGGGTGCAGGGTACAATTTGAGAGGCAAATTGCATTGCTAAGTTCTGGAAAAACAGGCACTTCAGCCGAGAAAGAAATTCCAGTTCTTATACTTAAGATAAATGGATGCTGTACAAAGCCCTGAATATATTTCTCCAACATCCCTGCCTTTGAAATTTATTTTTATAGAATAGAATAGAATAGAATTCTTTATTGGCCAAGTGTGATTGGACACACAAGGAATTTGTCTGTGGGTGTGGCTGTGGGTTTTGCCTCCCAAGGACAATTCCATCTGTCCGTCCATCACCCTGGGGGGGAATTATTGACCCCCTTGGAGAGGGTCCGCAACTTGGGCATCCTCCTCGATCCACAGCTCACATTAGAGAACCATCTTTCAGCTGTGGCGAAAGGGGCGTTTGCGCAGGTTCGCCTGGTGCATCAGTTACTTGGACCGGGAGTCACTGCTCACAGTCACTCATGCCCTCATCACCTCGAGGTTCGACTACTGTAATGCTCTCTACATGGGGCTACCTTTGAAAAGTGTTCGGAAACTCCAGATCGTGCAGAATGCAGCTGCGAGAGCAGTCATGGGCTTCCCCAGGTATGCCCATGTTACACCAACACTCCGCAGTCTGCATTGGTTGCCGATCAATTTCCGGTCACAATTCAAAGTGTTGGTTATGACCTTTAAAGCCCTTCATGACACCGGACCAGAATATCTCCGAGACTGCCTTCTGACGCACGAATCCCAGCAACCAATTAGGTCCCACAGAGTGGGCCTTCTCCGGGTCCCGTCAACTAAACAATGTCAGTTGGCGGGCCCCAGGGGAAAAGCCTTCTCTGTGGCGGCCCCGACTCTCTGGAACCAGCTCCCCCCATAGATTAGAACTGCCCCTACCCTCCTTGCCTTTCGTAAACTCCTTAAAACCCACCTTTGTCGTCAGGAATGGGGGAACTGAGACATCTCCCCCGGACCAATTCAATTCAATTTATGTATGGTATGCTTGTATGTATGTTTGCTTAAATAATGGGGTTTTTTAATATTTTAAATTGTAAATTATTAGATTTGTCATGAACTGTTTTATTGTGTCGTGAGCTGCCCCGAGTCTACGGAAAGGGGCGGCATACAAATCAAATCAAATCAAATCAAATCAAATCAAATCAAATCAAATAAATAAATATGCTCTGTGCACATTAAAAAATATATAGATTTGTCAAGAAACATGTGGTACAACACTTAATGATTGTCATAGGGGTCAAATAAGCAATGAAGAAACAATCAATATTAATAAAAATCTTAGGATACAAGCAACAAGATACAGTCATACTGTCCTAAGTGGGAGGAAAAGGATGATAGGAATGATGAGAAAAAAACTAGAAGAAACAGAAGTGCAGACTTAGTAAAAAATTTGACAGTGTTGAGGGAATTATTTGTTTAGTAGAGTGATGGCATTCAGGAAAAAACCGTTCTTGAGTCTAGTTATTGTGCAGTGCTCTGTAGCAACGTTTTGAGGGTAGGAGTTGAAACAGTTTGTGTCCAGGATGTAAGGGGAGGCAGTAAATATTTTCACCGCCCTCTTTTTAGAATAGAATAGAATAGAATAGAATAATGAGATGGGATGGAAAGGAATAGGAATGAAGGGAAGGGAAGGGTGGAATGAAAAGGAACGGGGAATAGAGAATAGGGACTGGGAATAGAATAGAATAGAATAGAATCAGAGTTTTTTATTGGCCAAGTGTGATTGGACACACACTGGAATTTGTCTCCGGTGCTTAAGCTCTCAGTGTGCATACAAACAATAAAGCAATAGATCATATATCATAAATCATAGTTACAATCATTAATCACCAGATACAAACAAGTCATAGATTATAAGATACCAGGAGGAGAAGGTAGTGGGAAAGATGAGAAGAAGATAAAGATGAGAAGGATAATAGCAATACAGCCTTACTACATGGGTAACTATGCAGTGGGAATTAGGTGTTCCGCAGATGGCATGAAGTGTGTGTGGGGTTTCTAGTTGTTTTGGCATGCAATACCCTATAGCGGCATCCTTAGGGAAGAAGTGGAAATATGCTGACCTGGCCCTAGTTTTGGTGCTGTAAGAAATTCAATTATAAAACAGTGGGGATTTCTTAATCCCAGAGGCAGTAAATGGAGATTAATTGACAACAAATCATCCATGCTGTCAAGAAATCATTTTAATCAGGGATGGGTCTTATTTTCAAAAGACGGGAAGAGAAGCAGTGAAACCAGACTGCAAGGGAAGAGGTTGTGCTGAGATGCCAGGAGGGACCTGTACAAACTTGTCAGCCAGTGGAACAGCCTGCCTCATGACGTGGTAAAGTCTCCTTCACTGGACTTTTTGAGTCATTCAGAGGCTAAATCCTTGATGGCGAACCTATGACACGAGGTGGCATGAGGAGCCATAGTTGAGGGCATGCTAGGTACTGCCCTATGTCAGCTCCAGTGTGCATTCACATACTGACCAGCTGGTTTTGGCCTTGGAGAAGGCCGTTTTTGCCCTCCCCCACCTTCTGGAGGCTTCTCTGAAGCCTTCAGAGTTCGGAAAACGGCCCAGCAGGCAAACCAAAAGCCTGTTTTTCTAAACTTCTGGTTTGCCCATTGGGCCGTTTTTCGTACTCTGGACACTTCAGGAAAGCCTGAGAGTGAAAAATGGTCCGTAGATGTGTGTTGTGTGCCGGCATGCACATTATTATTATTATTATTATTATTATTATTATTATTATTATTATTATTATTATTATTATTATGTCAATACAACTCAGCAAACGAGATCACTATGCTGGATTTCGTATTTCATCACCAGTCAGGCACTTCCCAAGCACCTAGGACTGCGTGATGTAGCGGTGAATTATGTGTGCGGATCCCAGTAAAGCGGCCTTTTGCAATTGACATATGGAGATTTTGTCAATTCCGATGGTTTTCAAATGTCCGCTGAGATCCTTTGGTACTGCGCCCAGCGTGCCAAGGACCACTGGGACCACTTTCACTGGCTTATGCCAGAGTGGTTGCAGCTCGATTTTTAGATCTTCGTATTTCACTAATTTCTGTAGCTGCTTCTCCTCAATTCTGCTGTCTCCTGGGATTGCGATGTCGATGATCCATACTTTCCTTTTCTCCACGATCACAATGTCTAGGGTGTTATGCTTCAGAATTTGGTCAGTCTGAAGTCGGAAGTCCCACAGTAGTTTTGCTTGCTCATTTTCAACCACTTTTTCGGGCTTATGATCCCAACAGTTCTTTGCCACTGGTAAATGGTAGTTCCGGCACAAGTTCTAGTGGATCATCGTATTTCATCACCAGTCGGGCGCTTCCCAAGCACCTAGGACTGTGTGATGTAGTGGTGAATTATGTGCGCGGATCCCAGTAAAGCGGCCTTTTGCAATTGACAGGTGGAGATTTTGTCAATTCCGATGGTTTTCAAATGTCCACTGAGATCCTTTGGCACTGCGCCCAGCGTGCCAAGTACCACTGAGACCACTTTCACTGTTGTCGTCTTCTTCTTCTTCTTCTTCTTCTTCTTCTTCTTCTTCTTCTTCTTCTTCTTATCATCATCATCATCATCATCATCATCATCATCATCATTATTAATTAGATTTGTATGCCGCCCCTCTCACGTGCTCATGTGTTCCCATTTTTAACATGCAAAAAGGAAACAGTTCACCATCACTGGGCTAAATGAATGACCCAGCCAGATGCAAGCCATTACAGACAGTTCTCAAGTTACAACAGTTCATTTAGTGACTGTTCGAAATTACAACGGCACTGAAAAAAGTGACTCTGACAATTTTTCATACTTATGACCGTTGCAGCATATCCCCATCGTCATGTGATTTACATTTGGATGCTTGGCAATTGGCTCATATCTATGACGGGTCACATGATTATCCCCTTTTGTGACCTTCTAAGAAGCAAAATCAATGGGGTAGCTAGATTCATTTAACAACAGTATTAGTAACTTAACAACTGCAGCGATTCACTTTTTAAAAAGTGGCAAGAAGCGTCGTACAATGGGGCAAAACTCACTTAACTAATTTCTCACTTAGCAACATGAATTTGGGGCTCCATCGTCGTCATAAATCAAGAACTAACTGTATACTACTTTTAAAGAATAAGATGCACAAATCAATGTTGACTTTTATTAGATCAAATTAAGTTGTACTATGGAACATATATTTTATAAGATAAATACCCAGTTGGCTGGCCTGGAACAGGTAATTTTCAATTGTGCTTTTTTTTTACTGCAGAAATTTTATTGTGGTGGTTCTTTGGTTTTGCTTTTCTTTTTTTAAGAATTTTTGTAACATTTCAGAAGGTGAACTCCTTCTAAAATCTTTAAAGAAAGCCAGGATTGAATATAACTGTAAAGTTAATTGCATTCCAATTCTTTCCCGATACAGGAAATTGGCTGAAATCGCCTCCTAAATCCAGTATAATTTTTAAAACTCCAAGACAAAAGAATCGGGAAATAATTCTTCTTAATCATTAGCAAAAAAAAATCTTTGGTTTGAAATGTAAACTTGTTGGTTCAGATTTTATAAATTTGCTCCATCCTCTGTCTGGCAGTCCATTAAAAGCATTCAACCTCTCAGATTTTTGGCTAAACACCAACCAATCTTTTCCTCATCATAGAATCGCCAAATCCTTAATCACTTTTTCACTTTTCATGTATTTAACTTGTCAATTCCAACTTCTTTATTAAGATGCTTTTAATAATATTGTTGCTTTTTCTACTTTTTAAAAAGCACTTTTATGCATTTTCCCTTGAGAATGTATCTTTGGCTCATAATTTTTCGTGTGTTTTGTTCTTTTTCTGTTACTGTTGAATTAAACCTTCATTTAAACATTCACCTCGAGGCTCGACTACTGTAATGCTCTCTACATGGGGCTACCTTTGAAAAGTGTTCAGAAACTTCAGATCATGCAGAATGCAGCTGTGAGAGCAATCATGGGCTTCCCCAAATATGCCCATGTTACACCAACACTCCGCAGTCTGCATTGGTTGCCGATCAGTTTCTGGTCACAATTCAAAGTGTTGGTTATGACCTATAAAGCCCTTCATGGCACCGGACCAGATTATCTCCGGGACCGCCTTCTGCCGCACAAATCCCAGCGACCAGTTAGGTCCCACAGAGTGGGTCTTCTCCGGGTCCCGTCGACTAAACAATGTCATTTGGCGGGACCCAGGGGAAGAGCCTTCTCTGTGGCAGCCCTGGCCCTCTGGAACCAACTCCCCCCAGAGATCAGAATAGCCTCCACCCTCCTTGCCTTTCATAAGCTCCTTAAAACCCACCTCTGCCGCCAGGCATATGGGAACTGAGATATTCTTTCCCCCTAGGCCTCTACAGTTTGTTTGTATGTATGTTTGGTTTTATAAATAAGGGTTTTTTAGTTGTTTTAGTATTGGATTGTTACATGCTGTTTTTATCACTGTTGTTAGCCGCCCCGAGTCCACGGAGAGGGGCGGCATACAAATCCAATCAATCAATCAATCAATCAATCAATCAATCAATCAATCAATCAATGCTCTTGCTAAGAAGTTATCCTAATGTCCTTGCTTTCAAATGATTTGCGAAGCAAAAAGGAAAATAAGATTGCCTTGAATTATCCTAAGCATTTCTATGACTAAGAGCCACTTTTGGGCAGTGAGATCAGTGGCATATAAATTTAATAAATAAATAAATAAAAAATATTAACTCTTCAAACACACCATTTTTTTTTTGTTTTAACACCTTAAATGTGCTAAGGGCAGGAAAAACAAGAGAATAGAAGGTGATATTAAGGATAACCAGAGTCACAAAAGCACCAATAAAAACGATAAAAGACTAATTTGAACATTTAATAGACAGAGAGAGGCAAGGAAATGAAAAAATAAAGGGCATCTGACATTCTTTAGGATTAGCTCAGAGTGCCTGCTTAGATACAAATAATTTGTTCGTTCTCAAAGGTCTTTCCAACACTTTTCCAAGCATTTCAGACTGTGGTAATTCCCAGTTATTAAAATGCAAACCTGCCCAGACAAACCTGTTGACTGATTTCTTATTTGTCAAGTACCCTTGACAAATAAGCCCTTATCTCCTTTGCAAGACACAGCCATCAGCCTCCTCTGTTCCACTATCTTTGACCACCAGAAACCAACACCAAGCACCAGTCATGGTCAGAAAACCCATGTCTTCACGTACTTTTTAAAAAATTGGACTGTCCCAAGAGGAATAGAATGACCATGAAACTTAAAGACAGCGAAGAATCTGAATATTGTAATGTTTGGATGAAGTTTTATAATTGGATAGAAAATGCTTATAATTATAATTAGAAATTGTAGTTAAAAGAGCACAAATTAAAAAAATTAAGAGTGATAAAGAAATGTTTAAACTCAGATGACAAAATTAGAATGTAAGAGAAAGGGAGATATTAGGGTAAAAGTGTATACTTTAAAAAGGAAAACAAACGTATCATAAGAGATGGGATATTGTAAGAATATAATAAGTTAGTAATATATTACCAGTCTGGCTAGTATAAAAGTTTAACAGTTTTAAAATCACTCAAGGGAAGGTTTTAGAGCAGTAGTTCTCAACCTGGGGGTCGGGACCTCTTTGGGGGTCGAACACCCATTTCACAGGGATCGCCTAAGACTAGGGGAAAAGACAAATTTCCCATGGTGTTCAGAACTAAAGTTTCTATTCTGGCGCCTTGGAACATATTTTTACAGTCCGACCAATCAGCCGTTTACAGTGGAGGTGTCCCTCTGACCTTCCTGCCAATCAGTTTAAAGTTCTGTTGGGAGAATTGGCAGTAGACTTATGGTTGGGGGTCACCACAACGTAAAGAACTGTATTTAAGGGGTCACGACATTAGAATGCTTGAAAACCAGTGCCGTTATGTGGCACTAGGGATTTGAACCGCCAAACTGCCGACCTTTCTGATCGACAAGCTCAGCGTCTTAGCCACTGAGCTGCCACGTCCTTTTCTCTACCTCTCCATATTTTTCCTCTTCTTTCTAGCTTTCCCATCATTCCGTTCCTCCTTCCTTTCCCTTCCCTTCCCTTCCCTCCTCCTCTCACACAGAAAAAGTCTGACAGTCTCAAAATGGGTGAACAGTGCGGTCAGGTGGTAGGGAAAGCAAGTAGAATGCTTGGCTGCATAGCTATAGGTATAAAAAGTAGGAAGAGGGAGATTGTGATCCTGCTGTAGAGAGCGCTGGTGAGACCACATTTGGAATAATACTGTGTTCAGTTCTGGAGACCTCGCCTACAAAAAGATATTGACAAAATTGAACGGGTCCAAAGACGGGCTACAAAAATGGTGGAAGGTCTTAAGCATAAAACTTAAATCAGGAAAGACTTCATGAACTCAATCTGTATAGTCTGGAGGACAGAAGGAAAAGGGGGGACATGATCGAAACATTTATATATGTTAAAGGGTTAAATAAGATTCAGGAGGGAAGTGTTTTTAATAGGAAAGTGAACACAAGAACAAGGGGGTATAATCTGAGGTTAGTTGGGGAAAAAGATCAGAAGCAATATGAGAAAATATTATTTTACTGAAAGAGTAGTAGATGCTTGGAACCAACTTCCAGCAGACGTGGTTGATCAATCCACAGGAACTGAATTTAAACATGCCTGGGATAAACATAGATCCATCCTAAGATAAAATGCAGAAAATAGTATAAGGGCAGACTAGATGGACCATGAGGTCTTTTTCTGCCGTCAATCTTCTATGTTTCTAACAGAATTGCAAGCACTTACCCGATATTCTCAATACCGCCAAGACTCTCTAGCAGAGGGAAGATGGATGTAGGACCAACCGGCTGTTGGGTTTTTTATTAAATCCAGCAAAGTGCCGTATTTTCTTCCATCTGCTTCTTACTAACAACCAGTAGGTGTCACTGTTCAGATCTGGAGTTTGTTTTAAGAAAACTCAAGTCTGAAAAAATTGGCTTTCTTAATTCTGCAGGTTTCGACAGAGTCCCTGGGCAAGTTGTTCTATCTCTGGGCAAACTGAAATGAAAATTTCCTTCTGGGATGTGGTGGGTGGCTGGCAGACAGACGGGCAGGTCAAGGAGTCTGCGGTTTCCACCACCTTTCCCAGCCAGGGCTGAGTGAGTCACTCGAAAAGAGGCACTTTGGCTGTATTGAAATGCCAAGATTAAGGTGAACGGAATTAAAAAAAAGTCTTCAGCCAGTTCTTCAGCAGAGGTAACAGCAGGGAGGACCCACGCTCCAGTAGAACAGGACACGAAAGGATAGAGGGTTTTTTTTGGGGGGGGGTGGAGGGTGGGAAGCAAAAATGCAAATAAAACGGGAGACCGTGTGAATTGCAGCTTCTGCTCTGGCAACCTCACGCTACTCACCAGAGCCTACAAAACCTTTGCCAGACCCATCCTTGAATACAGTCCATCTGTCTGGAACCCATACCACATCTCGGACATCAACACCTTTGAAAATGTCCAAAGATACTTCACCAGAAGAGCCCTTCACACCTCCACTCGAAACAGAATGCCCTACGAAAGCAGACTATCAATCCTAGGTCTAGAAAGCTTAGAACTACGTCGCCTAAAACACGATCTAAGTATTGCCCACAAGATCATATGCTGCAATGTTCTACCTGTCAATGACTACTTCAGCTTCAACCGCAACAACACAAGAGCACGCAACAAATTCAAACTTAATATTAACCGCTCCAAACTTGACTGCAAAAAATATGACTTCAGCAACCGAGTTATCGAAGCGTGGAACTCATTACCCGACTCAATAGTGTCAACCCCTAACCCCAAACATTTCCCCCTTAGACTATCCACGATTCACCTCTCCAGGTTCCTTAGAGGTCAGTAAGGGGCGTGCATAAGTGCACCAGCATGCCTTCCGTCCTCTGTCCAATTGTCTCTCCTTATCTCATTTATATTTTCTTCCTTTCAAATATGTTCACCTATACTTTTATATCTTATCTTCTATTCTTTTCTTTACTTATATTATTACATATCTTTCTCTTCAATGTGTAAAATGTATTGGACTAACTAACTAACTAACTAACTAACTAAAATCACCCATGAGAGTAATGCGTCTCTTTTTGTTCCTGATGGAGCTGGCTTTTTAGTGTGTGTGTGTGTGTGTGTGTTTATTTTTAAAGGGGGGGAAGGGGGAGGACAGTCTTCCAGACAGCCTTCCAAAGGGAAAGAAATGCCACGTTTGATTTCCATCCCCTCTCGAAGAGCAGGCTATTTGCTTTGGGAAAAGAAAGGAAGGAAGGAAGGAAGGAAGGAAGGAAGGAAAGGAAGGAAAGAAGGAAAGGAAGGAAGGAAGGAAAAGAAGAAAGGAAGGAAGGAAGGAAGGAAAGGAAGGAAAGAAGGAAGGAAAGGAAGGAAAAGAAGAAAGGAAGGAAGGAAAGAAGGAAGGAAGGAAAGGAAGGAAGGAAGGAAAAGAAGGAAGGAAGGAAGGAAAAGAAGAAAGGAAGGAAGGAAGGAAAGGAAGGAAAAGAAGAAAGGAAGGAAGGAAGAAAGGAAGGAAGGGAAGGAAGGAAAGGAAGGAAGGAAAAGAAGAAAGGAAGGAAGGAAGGAAGGAAAGAAGGCAGGAAAGGAAGGAAGGAAGGAAAAGAAGAAAGGAAGGAGGGAAGGAAAAGAAGAAAGGAAGGAAGGAAGGAAAAGAAGAAAGAAAGGAAGGAAAGGAAGGAAGGAAGGAGATGGAGGGAGGGAGGGAGGGAGGAAGGAAGGAAGGCAGACAAACAGACAGACCGACATGGACACAAAGATGTAGGTTTGAAAATTATTCTGGCTCCCTCAAATGTCATCAACGAATGCCGGAATCTGCTGGGAAAGTCCCTTTATTGTCCAATTCAAGGGGAATGTTTTTCTTCCTCCTGGTGGGATCTCAGAGGAAGCCAAATAAAAGGGCAAAAAAAAAAAAAACCCAAAAGAAAAGAAAAGTTGACTTTATAAACCTAAATTTTGCTGTCCCCAGGAATAGACTATTCATAACACACGTAACCCTGGGCAAATAATACTCCTCTGTCTGGCTTATAAGGAAAAATAAATCCTGTGTTCCTTTTTTAAGGTTTACAGAAATAGTTCTTTTCCGCAGAACCAGATTTGTTTTTAGGACCTACTTTCCTCATATCTTAAAACAAACGCTGTTTTCGAAGCTTTATTATTGCCAGAGGGTTGACTGTATTTATTATCTTCTGGAAGGCAAGTATAAAACCACGTTGCATCCCTAATTTCAAATACAGCAGGCCAGTGGTAAATTGCTACCGGTTTGACCAGATTTGGGTGAACTGGTAGCGGCGGCAGCAGGAGGCTCCATCCACCCACCCAGACATCATCAGCTGCGAGCTTGTGAATCGAGCGCACGCATCCACAGTTCCGTAACGGTAGCGAGAAGAAGTGAAACCCACTATTGCAGCAGTCCTCAAATTATGACCACAATTAGAGTCAGAATTTCCATTGATAAGCAAACCAGGTGAGTCGTGATCAATTTTACGTTTGTTTGGGGTTTTTTTTAGCCATGGTTGTTAAACAAATCACTACAGTTGTTAAGTGAATCACAGGGTTGTTAAGTGAATCTGGCTCTCCCCCCCCTCCAAAAAAACTCCCCATTACATGTTGACAGTTGGCTGGGAAGGTCACAAACGGGGATTGTCTGCCTGCCTGCCTGCCTGCCTGCCTGCCTGCCTGCCTGCCTGCCTGCCTGCCTGCCTGCCTGCCTGCCTGCCTGCCTGCCTGCCTGCCTGCCTGCCTGCCTGCCTGCCTGCCTGCCTATCTATCTATCTATCTATCTATCTATCTATCTATCTATCTATCTATCTATTTATTAGATTTGTATGCCGCCCCTCTCCGTAGACTCGGGGCAGCTCACAGCAATAAAAAACAATATATAACAAATCTAATAATTTAAAAGAAACACTAAAAGCCCCATTATTAAAAGCAAACATACACACAATTATACCATACATAAACTGTATAGGCCCGGGGGAGATGTTTCAATTCCCCCAAGCCTGAGGGCAAAGGTGGGTTTTAAGGAGTTTACGAAAGGCGAGGAGGGTGGGGGCAGTTCTAATCTCTGGGGGGAGCTGGTTCCAGAGGGTTGGGGCCACCACAGAGAAGGCTCTTCCCCTGGGTCCCGCCAAATGGCATTGTTTAGTTGACGGGACCCGGAGAAGGCCAACTCTGTGGGACCTAATCGGTCGCTGGGATTCGTGCGGCAGGAGGCGGTCCCGGAGATATTCTGGTCCGATGCCATGAAGGGCTTTATAGGTCATAAGCAACACTTTGAATTGTGATCGGAAACTGATCGGCAACCAATGCAGACTGCGGAGTGTTGGTGTAACATGGGCATATTTGGGGAAGCCCATGATTGCTCTCACAGCTGCATTCTGCACAATCTGAAGTTTCCGAACACTTTTCAAAGGTAGCCCCATGTAGAGAGCATTACAGTAGTCGAACCTCGAGGGGATGAGGGCATGAGTGATTACATGATCCCAGGAAGCTTCAACCATTGTAAATACATGCGAGTGGCCAAATGCTTGAATTTTGCTCATATGCAATGAGGATTCTGCAAAGGTCGTAAGTGCGAGGACCTTTCCCCCCCCCCAGTGTTAATGCAACCACATACCTCCCAGAGACCATTAAGAGCTCAAAGAGTTGGTCTCCTCCAAGTCCCGTCAACTAAGCAATGCAGGTTGGCAGGACCGCGGGGGAGGGCCTTCTCTGTGGCTGCCCCGGCTCTATGGAACCAACTCCCCCCCCCCCCCTGATGTCCGTACTGCTCCCACCCGACTGGCATTCCATGGCTTTGCCGGCAGGCCTGGGGGGGGGGCATGAACTAACAACTGACATTGCAAAATTGTGTGAATGGTGTGTATGCATGTGATCATGATTGTTTTAATTATGGGTTCTTTTCATTGTGGGTTTTATAGTTTTAGATATTGTATTCAACTTCTTTTTACTGTTTCTGTATTCTAACCGACTCAAGGTTGACTCAAGTTTACATCCTTCCGAGATCAGTAAAATGAGGACCCAGCTTATTGGTGCCACTAGGCGGACTCTGTAAACTGATAAAACAGAGCACTTATAAGGCACTGTGAAGCGATACAGTGGTACCTCTACCTAAGAATGCCTCTACTTACAAACTTTTCTAGATAAGAACCGGGTGTTCAAGATTTTTTTTGCCTCTTCTCAAGAACCATTTTCCACTTACAAACCCGAGCTTCCGAAACTGTAACCGGAAAAGGCAGGGAGAAGCCTCCGTGGGGCCTCTCTAGGAATCTCCTGGGAGGAAACAGGGCCAAAAAAGGCAGGGAGAAGCCTCTGTGGGGCCTCTCTAGGAATCTCCTGGGAGGAAACAGGGCCAGAAAAGGCGGGGAGAAGCCTCCATGGGGCCTCTCTAGGAATCTCCTGGGAAGAAACAGGGCCGGAAAAGGCAGGGAGAAGCCTCCATGGGGCCTCTCTAGGAATCTCCTGGGAGGAAAAAGGGCCAGAAAAGGCGGGGAGAAGCATCTGTGGGGCCTCTTTAGGAATCTCCTGGGAGGAAACAGGGCCAAAAAAGGCGGGGAGAAGCCTCCGTGGGGCCTCTCTAGGAATCTCCTGGGAGGAAAAAGGGCCAGAAAAGGTGGGGAGAAGCCTCCGTGGGGCCTCTAGGAATCTCCTGGGAGGAAACAGGCCCGTAAAAGGCGGGGAGAAGCCTCAATGGGGCCTCTCTAGGAATCTCCTGGGAGGAAACAGGGCCGGAAAAGGCAGGGAGAAGCCTCAATGGGGCCTCTCTAGGAATCTCCTGGGAGGAAACAGGGCCGGAAAAGGCAGGGAGAAGCCTCAATGGGGCCTCTCTAGGAATCTCATGGGAGGAAACAGGGCCGGAAAAGGCAGGGAGAAGCCTCAATGGGGCCTCTCTAGGAATCTCCTGGGAGGAAACAGGGCCGGAAAAGGCAGGGAGAAGCCTCAATGGGGCCTCTCTAGGAATCTCCTGGGAGGAAACAGGGCCGGAAAAGGCAGGGAGAAGCCTCCGTGGGGCCTCTCTAGGAATCTCCTGGGAAGAAACAGGGCCGGAAAAGGCAGGGAGAAGCCTCCATGGGGCCTCTCTAGGAATCTCCTGGGAGGAAAAAGGGCCGGAAAAGGCGGGGAGAAGCATCTGTGGGGCCTCTTTAGGAATCTCCTGGGAGGAAACAGGGCCGGAAAAGGTGGGGAGAAGCCTCAATGGGGCCTCTCTAGGAATCTCCTGGGAGGAAACAGGGACGGAAAAGGCGGGGAGAAGCCTTCGTGGGGCCTCTCTAGGAATATCCTGGGAGGAAACAGGGCTGGAAAAGGTGGGGAGATGCCTCCGTGGGGCCTCTCTAGGAATTTCCTGGGAGGAAACAGGGCCTCCACCCTCCCTGTGGTTTCCCCAGTCGCATGCCAACTTTTCTACTTAAGAACCTGGTCACGGAACGAATTAAGTTCGTAAGTAGAGGTACCACTGTATATAAATCTAAATGCTATTGGCTCTTGGATGATTAAAAGGCAAGCAAGAGATTGCACTAACTTTGCAAACTGAATTTTGGTCGCTGACTGGCTCCTTTGTCGCCCTTTAGCCATTTTTCTAAGTCACCCCAGGTCTTCTAATTGGAAGCGAGTGAATTAATTGGCCCATTAACTCAGCTCCTCCTTTGAAGCTCCTCGGAAGACTTTATTTAGCACGTAGCTTGGCAGAACAAAGATGACTCTTGTAAAAAAAATAAAATTGGCCAATTGGCTTTTATTTTCAAATGTTCCAGAAAAGGAGCGTGGACTGGCTCGCTGACCGTAGGATGGAAACAGTAAGAGCCACCTGTACGTAGAAGAACCATCAACCCCGCTTCTTTCCTGTCCCACTTTCTCCAACCTGGGGCTCTTCAGGAAAAATCAATATTTATGTCCGGCTGGTGGCAGGCCGGATAAATGGCCTCAGCGGGCCGTAGTTTGGGGATCCATGTTTAATTTCCCCATGGCACACCTGACCATGTCTCACGGCACACTAGTGTGTCGCGGCACACTGGTTGAAAAACACTGATATAGAGAAACAGGGCTTGAAGGGACTTTGGAGATCTTCTAGTCCAACCCTCTGCTTGAGCAGGAGACCCTATAGCAGTGATGGAAGGATGGTTGGTTGGTTGGTCATTCATTCATTCATTCATTCATTCGATTTCTATGCCACCCTTCTCCTGAGACTCAGAGCAACTTACAACACATTTACAAATCTAAATAAACCTTTTTAGCATTGATCACCCAATCTGGATCGTGTGCACGTGTGCCAGAGCACCAGAACCTGGAACAGAGGAGCTGGCAGTTGGTGCATGCACACCAGACCAGCTGTCTGGCACGCATGCATGTGACAGAACCCAGAAGAGCATCTGGCGACAGCGCGTGTGCCCACAAACAGGGTTCTGCATCCCACCTGTGGCCCACGTGCCATAGGTTCGGCATCCTCCCAGTCTCTTCTTTAAGAGTCCCAGTGATGGAGCACCTACAAGCTGCTCCACAGATCAATTCCACGGAGTCTTCGGAGAGGGGCGGCATACAAATCTAATAAATTATTATTATTATCTAAAGCCCTACATGGCATGGGACCAGATTACCTCCGGAACTGCCTTCTACCGCACGAATCCCAGCGGCCGATAAGGTCCCACAGAGTTGGCCTTCTCCGGGTCTCGTCGACTAAACAATGTTGTTTGGCGGGCCCCAGGGGAAGAGCCTTCTCTGTGGCGGCCCCGGCCCTCTGGAATCAACTCACCCCCCAAGGATTAGAACTGCCCCCACCCTCCTTGTCTTTCTCAAATTACTTAAGACACCTCCCCCAGACTTTTATATTTTATGTTTGGTATTTGTGTGTTGTATGGTTTTAAATGATGGGGTTTTATATGTTTTTTTTATATTAGATTTGTTCCATTGTAACATTGTTTTTATTATTGTTGTGAGCCGCCCCGAGTCTTCGGAGAGGGGAGCCTACAAATCTAATAAATTATTATTATTATTATTATTATTATTATTATTATTATTATTAATTGTTGTCTTTATCGCTCCTTGATAGGCTTCCATCCATTGTTTCTTGTCTTGCACCTATTCCCTTTGGAGAACAGACCAATCCCCACTTCTCTGTGGCAGCCCCTCAAGAACTGGAAGCCTATCATATCTAATTGCCTTGGTGGCGCAGTGGTTAGAGTGCAGTACTTCTGATCACCGGCTGCCAGCAGTTTGGCAGATCGAATCTCAGTAGGCTCAAGGTTGACTCCGTCTTCCATCCTTCCAAGGTCGGTAAAATGAAGACCCAGATTGTTGGGGTCAATATGCTTACTCTCTGTAAACTGCTTAGAGTGGGCTGTAAAGCACTGTGAAGCTGTATACAAGTCTAAATCAGTGTTTCCCAACCTTGGCAACTTGAAGATATCTGGACTTCAACTCCCAGAATTCCCCAGCCAGCATTTGCTGGCTGGGGAATTCTGGGAGTTGAAGTCCAAATATCTTCAATTTGCCACGGTTGGGAAACACTGGTCTAAATGCTAAATATCACCCCTAGTCCTTCTCTTTGTTACACTTGACATACCCAATTCCCTGTTCATGGCACGGTTTAGCCTCCAGACCCCTTATCGTTTTACAATAAAAGGCTACACTGAACAATAAGAAACACTTAGTTCCTTTTTTTGCCAAAAGCACTTATTGGCTTACCTTCCCAGATACTAAAACAAGCCTACAGCTCTAACACACGCACGCATTCCATGTTTATCCAGGCTGCAATAATGGAAAGAGGTTCAGATATTAGGTTACTTAACCTTCTACCCATGTTTTCCTCCCGAGTCCCTGAACATTTGAAAATGATTCATGAGGACAAACCTCAGTTGGGAAAAGTCAGATCAGAGTCAGATTACATCAAGAGATGTCAAAAGAGGAGAGTAATTCCTAGGGATTCGGGAAAACAAAGAGAGAGCAATTTCAGTTGTGCTGTAAAAAGATTCCTTAAGATACCCTACGAAAGTAGACTAACAATCCTGGGTGTAGAAAGCTTAGAACTACGACGCCTAAAACACGATCTAAGTATTACCCACAAGATCATATGCTGCAACGTTCTACCTGTCAATGACTACTTCAGCTTCAATCGCAACAACACAAGAGCACGCAGCAGATTCAAACTTAATATTAACCGCTCCAAACTTGACTGTAAAAAATATGACTTCAGCAATAGAGTTGTCGAAGAGTGGAACTAATTACCGGACTCAGTAGTGTCAACCCCTAACCCCCATCATTTTTTCCTTGGACCAGACCTGGGCAAAGTGCGGCCTGGGGGCCGGATGTGGCCCTCCCGCTGTCTGTGACCAGCCTACGGAGGTTGGAGGGAAAGAAGGAAGGAAGGAAGGAAGGAAGGAAGGAAGGAGAAGAAAGGGAGATGAGGTAGGGGGAAAGAAGGAAAGATAAAGAGGGAGAGAGGGAGGGAGGGAGGGAGGAGAAATGGAGGGAGGAAAGAAGGAAGGAAGAAGAAATGGAGGGAGGAAGGAAGGAGAAATGGAGGGAGGAAGGGAGGAAGGAAGGAGAAAGGAAGGAAGGAAGGAAGGAAGGAAGGAAGGAAGGAGAAATGGAACGAGGAAGGGAGGAAGAAGAAATTCTCTTTCCATGCCCTTCTGCAAAAGTCCAATAAATGCTCATTTTTTAAATTGTTCATTGGTTTCATTGGCCTTTCCAAGAAATTTAAAGCAAACCCCCACCCACCTCTCAGGGGAAAAAAGGGGGGGAGGAGGAAGAAGAGGAATCCAAAGCTACTTTCAGGCAAAGCCTCCACTATGTTTTCTCAACTGACAATGTAGATCAGTTGAAGAGAGGCACCTGAAAGGAATATTTTGAAAGAGAAGTAAAGAACTGCCCAAAAGAAGAAATAAAAGGCAAAGAAAATCAGAGAGGCAGAAGCTTCTCTCCATCTGGAGAAGGAAGGAAGGAAGGAAGGAAGGAAGGAAGGAAGGAAGGAAGGAAGGAAGGAAGGAAGGGGTGGGCAGTTAATTTATAATTATAATATAATTATATATAATTATATAAATATAATATAATACAATATATAATTATAATTTATAATTATAATATAATTAACTCAGTGCTACCCAATAATATACAGTGTTAGGTAGAACTGAGTTAATTATATTAATCCGGCCCTCTAAAACCATCCCCATTTCTCATGCAGCCCCATGGCAAAATTAATTGCCCACCCCTGCCTTAGACTATCCACGATTGACTTCTCCATGTTCCTAAGAGGTCAGTAAGGGGCGTGCATAAGTGCACTAGTGTGCCTTCCGTCCCCTGTCCAATTGTCTCTCCATTATCTAATATATCTTTTTTTCCTTTCATATATCTTCTCCACTATTTTTATATCTTTTCTTCTATCCTTTTCTATCTCTATATTACTACATGTTTATTCTCTTCAATGTGTATTGGACAAAATAAATAAATAAAAATAAATAAATAAAACACAACTGGGCCCCAACACCGTAGACGCCAAACTCCAATTTTCTCCCAGTAAAATTGCCTAAAACTGACGAACTCAGAAGCCTGCTTGCTTTATTCTTTGAAGCAAGGATACCCATGAACCACAGCCATTAGATGTGCTAGATGGAGGCCTGTGGAAGTTGTAGTCCAAGTCATTTCAAGGGAATGAGGTTGCAAGCTAGCAAAGGAAGAGAATGTTGGTCTGAGTTGCCTATTTGACTGGTTTGGTTTGGCTGCGTCTGGTTTGGCTCTGCAACCAAACAAGACAAATACAGACTTCAACAGATAATCAGAACTGCAGAAAAAACAATTGCTGCCTACCTGCCAGCGAAGCAGTGGAAGTGATGTGCCGGTGCCTGGAGGCTGTTGGGGCCTGGATGGGTGTCAACAAACTCAAACTCAACCCAGACAAGACGGAGTGGCTGTGGGCCTTGCCTCCCAAGGACAATTCCATCTGTCCGTCCATCACCCTGGGGGGAGAATCATTGACCCCCTCAGAGAGGGTTCGCAACTTGGGCGTCCTCCTCGATCCACAGCTCACATTAGAGAAACATCTTTCAGCTGTGGCGAGGGGGGCGTTTGCCCAGGTTCGCCTGGTGCATCAGTTGCGGCCCTATCTGGACCGGGAGTCACTGCTCACAGTCACTCATGCCCTCATCACCTCGAGGCTCGACTACTGTAACGCTCTCTACATGGGGCTACATTTGAAAAGTGTTCGGAAACTTCAGATCGTGCAGAATGCAGCTGCGAGAGCAATCATGGGCTTCCCTAAATATGCCCATGTTACACCAACACTCCGCAGTCTGCATTGGTTGCCAATCACTTTCCGGTCACAATTCAAAGTGTTGGTTATGACCTATAAAGCCCTTCATGGCACCGGACCAGATTACCTCAGGGACCGCCTTCTGCCGCACAAATCCCAGCGGCCAGTTAGGTCCCACAGAGTGGGTCTTCTCCGGGTCCCGTCAACTAAACAATGCCACTTGGCGGGACCCAGGAGAAGAGCCTTCTCTGTGGTGGCCCCGGCCCTCTGGAACCAACTCCCCCCAGAGATTAGAATAGCCTCCACCCTCCTTGCCTTTCGTAAGCTCCTTAAAACCCACCTCTGCCGCCAGGCATGGGGGAATTAAGATTTTTTTTCTCCCCCTAGGCCGTTACAACTGTATACATGGTATGTTTGTATGTATGTTTGGTTTTTATATATTAAGGGGTTTTAATTTGCTTTTAGTATTGGATTTTATTGTATATTGTCCATGATTGTTGTTAGCCGCCCCGAGTTTTCGGAGAGGGGCGGCATATAAATCCAATAAAACTTGAAACTTGAAACTGCCTTCCATTGAGGACCCGTATAGTGCACAAGTCAAAAATAGGGCTGTGTAAAGGTCTACAGACCCCTCTGATCCTGGACGTAAATGGTTCCTCAAAACACTCTTTTTGTCAGTTCTATCCCTTGCTTGAAGGAATGTAAATAAACAGGAAAAGTGACCCAACAGCCTCAACTCCTAGCAAACAGGTATTTTTTTCAGAATCTGAAGAATGAGAATGAGATTAGAAGCTGGAAGGCACCTTGGAGGTCTTCTAGTCCAGTGTTTCCCAACCTTGGCAACTTGAAGATATCTGGACTTGACCTTGGCAACTTGAAGATATCTGGATATCTGGATATCTGGACTTCAACTCCCAGAATTCCCCAGCCAGCATTCGCTGGCTGGGGAATTCTGGGAGTTGAAGTCCAAATATCTTCAAGTTGCCAAGGTTGGGAAACACTGTTCTAGTCCAACCCTCTGCTCAATCAGGAGACCCTATACTAGTGAGGGCAATCTTTTTTCTTCTTGCATGCCAAAAATGGGAGTGCGAGCTTGCACTACTGCACGCATGTGTCAGCACACACACCACGCGCACATACTGTGCATGCACATATACCCACGCATGTGCCTCCTCACTGGGCCATTTTGAATTCACCACCCTTGGGCTTCCTTGAAGCCTCCGGAGTGCAAAAACCGGCCCAATGGGGAGGGCTGGGGAGGGCGAAAACAGCCTTCCCCAAGGCCAAAAATCATCTGGAATAGACTGACAATGAAAATTAAAGATAAGGAAGACACAGAATATTATAATGTATGGGTGAAATTTTATGATTGCCTTTTGTAAGCTGCTTAAAACACACCTCTGCCGCCAAGCATGGGGGAATTGAGATACTCTTTCCCCCTAGGCCTTTACAATTTTATGCATGGTATGTCTGTATGTATGTTTGGTTTTACAATAAGGGTTTTTTAACTGTTTTAATATTGGATTGTCATATGCTGTTTACTACTGTTGTTAGCCGCCCTGAGTCTATGGAGAGGGGCGGCATACAAATCCAATCCAATCCAATCCAAATGAATATTCAGTGGTACCCCTACCTAACAGTGCCTCTGCTTAAGAACTTTTCTAGATAAGAACCGGGTGTTCACGATTTTTTTGCCTCTTCTTAAGAACCATTTTCCACTTAAGAACCCGAGCCCGGAAAAATTTCCCAGGAAATTTGAGAGCGGCACAAAGGCCCGGCCAGTTTCCTGCCATTCCCCCTTTAATCCTGGCCATCTTGGGCTTTTCTGAGCTGCCAGAGGAGCCTTTCGGTGACGTTTAAGGAGGCTTTGGCAGTCCAGAGCAAACGAAGCATTTTCCTTTCTCTGGGCGCCTGCAGAGGGAATAAACCACTTTGCTGTGGTGACTCCCTCCCGCTGCCTCCCATACACCCCGTGCGAGGCAATAGGGGGCGCTTCGCCCTGGCCGCATCAACTCGGCTTCAGCCAAACCGAGGAGTCACCATAGTGAAGGAAAGGCGCTGGCTACAAAGCGAGCGAGAGGAGAGGGGAACCCTTCAGCATGGGAAGGAAGAGGAAGCAGGTAGCAGCAGTAGCTGCTGCCTTTCGGTCAAAGGAGCGAGAGGTTCCCCTCTCTTACCTGCCTGGGTTTCTCTCTCTAGCGCAGTGTATAGGAGGCAGCCTCGCGCCGGGTGTATGGGAGGCACGTGCTCCTCCTCACCGCCTCAGAGTCCCTCTTTTTTTCTTTAAGCCTTAAAGTTTTCGATTTTGTTGATTCCTCCCATCTCACCTTCTTCCTTCTGCAGCGACTGTCCTCCTCCTCCTCTTCCCACCCAATTTCCAAGCTTTTATTTCTTTCCTAATGGGTTTGCATGCATTATTTGTTTTTACATTGATTCCTATGGGAAGAATGGCTTCTACTTACAAACTTTTCTACTTAAGAACCTGGTCACGGAACGAATGAAGTTCTTAAGTAGAGGTCCCACTGTATACAGAAATTAAACTAGAATGATTAAAAGAAAATGAAGAATAAATGGAGGGAACCCAGATGACAAAACTAGATTTTTGAGGAGGTAGCATTAGATTAAAAGTATACACCTAAAATAAAGAGTAGTAAGTATAGAAATGATATAAACCAGGAGTTTAGAAGTGACATCGGTAATTTGAAGACATATGGGAATATATTTATCAGTCTGTTAAATGTTAGATGTATTAGGATTAGAATCACTCTGGGGAAGGTTTAGAGGGTGAAAGAGGAAATAGAAAAGGAGGGGAGAAGAGAAAGAGTGGAGGGAAGTAGGAAGGGGGAGAGAAATATAAGAAGGTAGATGGAGATAAGAGGGAGGGGAGTGTAAAGAAAAGAAGAAAAACAGACTGATAAATAGCACAAAATAGGTGCACATGGAACGGTGAGGAAAGAAGGGGACATTCGCGTAGCCAGCCAGATCATCCGAATCAACCCTGGCGATCAATGGGGTGAGAGATATTGCAGCCAGATCAGCCTGGAAAATTAAGCGGGTAAAACAAGCTTTTTTTAAAAAAAACAACAAGCATAAATAAACTGGAAAGGTGGCTGGCAAGCTATTTTTTTATAAATTAAAGAAAGAAAGAGAGGGGAAAAAATAGATATATCAATTGCAAGATGAACAGGGAGAGATACATAGAAACATAGAAACATAGAAGACTGACGGCAGAAAAAGACCTCATGGTCCATCTAGTCTGCCCTTATACTATTTCCTCTGTTTTATCTTAGGATGGATATATGTTCATCCCAGGGATGTTTAAATTCAGTTACTGTGGATTTACCAACCATGTCTGCTGGAAGTTTGTTTCAAGGATCTACTACTCTTTCAGTGAAATAATATTTTCTCACGTTGCTTTTGATCTTTCCCCCAACTAACTTCAGATTGTGTCCCCTTGTTCTTGTGTTCACTTTCCTATTAAAAGCACTTCCCTCCATTATAGAACACTTTTTTGCTTTTGATCTTTCCCCCAACTAACTTCAGATTGTGTCCCCTTGTTCTTGTGTTCACATTCCTATTAAAAACACTTCCCTACATTATAGAAGAGGGGAAATAAAACATATAGCACAAAATTTCTTTCAGAATCTAGATGCTCAAGAAACAGGGCAACCTAGACAACTTTAAGCCTGGCGGACTTCAACTCCCAGAATTCCCCATCCAGTGTTGTGTTATAATGGTGTAATAATTAAGATCCTTAGCAATACAGTTTATAATGACAGTAGAAATGGGTAAAAAATAGTAAATAAGCATAAAATATTAATCCATATATGTACCATAAAATAACTGTAAAGGTATACATGCATGTACATATGTTTCGCTTTTATTTTTGGTTTGTATTGTATAATGTCTTACGTTTTTGTTTGTTTTCTTTTTTGTATTTTTAAAAAGTTTATAAATGAATAAAAAAAAATTTTTTTAAATAAAATAAAATTGCCAACATTGGAGATCCCTGCTCAAAAATATATATATTAGAAGAAGATATTAAACAGTACTTTGGACAGGATGAACTTAGTATAATTGGAAGAGACCCAAAGAGAGAGAGATTCAAGGGAGCCATCGCTAGATCAGAATTAATAGAGGCAAGGAAGAAACAAACAAAGCAAAAACCAAAAACAACCCCCCTCCCATGAATTCCAGTAGAATTGCGTAAGAAATTTCAAGAACCATTCAAGGAAAAAAAAAATTGGAAATTTTTAACGAGGCATTCATGCACGCCAATATACCAAAACTCTTGGACAGCTTTGGTTGCGCTCACACTCAAAATAAGATCCCGACCCTCAACCAATGAAGAACCATAACACAGGTCTAGAAAAAATATTTTTTGTAATCATCGCAGTTAATCTTGTACTTTGCTGAATCATTCTTTATTCTGATTTCAAAAATGTATGTAGTTTTTCTGTAGCAGGTATAGCTTCCAAGGAGCAGCATCATTATTATAAGGTATAGGAAATATACTGGCGACCTTAAGAAAGGAGTAATTGCCGCACAAATCCCAGCGACTGATTAGGTCCCACAGAGTTGGCCTTCTCCGGGTTCCGTCGACAAAACAATGTCGTCTGGCGGGACCCAGGGGAAGAGCCTTCTCTGTGGCGGCCCCGGCCCTCTGGAATCAACTCCCCCCGGAAATTAGAACGTCCCCCACTCTCCTTGCCTTTTGTAAACTTCTGAAAACCCCCTATGTCGCCAGGCATGGGGAAATTGACATACCCCTCGGCTGTTCCGTTTATGTATGATTTGTTTGGATTGCATGATTGTTCTTAATAAGGGTTTAAAATATTGTTTTAATATTGGATTTATATATTTTGAATTGTTTGTTGTGAGCCACTCCGAGTCCTCAGAGAGGGGCGGCATACAAATCTAATAAATTATATTATTATTATTATTATTATTATTATTATTATTATTATTAATCACATACATTGAAAATGTAGAAATAACGTAATAACAAAAATGCTTCTATATCAGAAACTTTATGTGATAGAGCAAAACTAAGCATATTTTTGGCATTGACACATCAAACTCCATCAAACAGACATATTACCTTTGCTGATGATTTCCCCCTCCTCCCTTAGCTAGTGCAGTGTTTCCCAACCTTGCCAACTTGAAGATATTTGGACTTCAACTCCCAGTCCAAATATCTTCAAGTTGCCAAGGTTGGGAAACACTAGCTAGTGTAATAGGCCAATCTCATTATTGAAGGCAGACTACAAATTTATTCGCAGGATCTCTTTGGGGAACGAATTGCTTTATTCCTTCCCAATGCTTTCAATGCCCATTCCAACACCCAGATCCTATTGCAGAGCAAATGCACTCTGCACATGTTCGGAAGCCCTCTTCCTTGAGCTTGCAAGTTTCCCTTCTCCAGGAAATCCAGCTCCAAGAAACCCTGCAAAGTTCTCCAGCCCCCTCCCCAATCTTCCCTATGCTTTTTCTCTTCCTACCTCTCATTCCTGCAGCCACCGAGACGCCAACTTACCTCGCTGAGTCTCCGGACAGCAGAGGGACGCCTGCCCTGCCCCGCCCCTCCGGGAGGAGAAGGGCAAAGCAGCCACCATAGAGCGAGGGGGCAGAGCGGACCCAAGAAGTACTCCGCCCCTAACGAAAGGAAAGGAAGGAGAACGCAAAGGGGAAGAGGCGCAAATACCGTAAGGCCACTTCCGGATCCCAAAGGATCATATGGCTAAAGGAAAAAAATGCCGTCCCTTTTTCCACTTTCTGCTTGCAGGGAAGGAAATAATCGCGCTGTTATTTAAATTATAGTCTTGCATGGTCATCTATTGCTTTATTAGTCTTAATAATAAAAATAATAATTTGAATTAGTTATTATTGTATTATTCTGGTATTAGGTATTTTTACTCCTTTTCTCCTCTTCCTCCTTTCTTCTCCTCCTTACTTCTATTTTTTCTTCCTCTTCCTCTCCTTTCTCCTCTTCCTCTTTCTTCTCCTACTTCCTCCTCCTCCTCCTTTCTTCTTCTATTTTTTCTTCCTCTTCCTCTTTTTCTCCCTCCTTCTCCTTCCTTCTTTCTTCTACTTTCTTCTCCTATTTTCTCTTCCTCTTCCTCTCCTTCCTCCTCTTCCTTCTCCTCTTCCTTCTCCTATTTTCTCTTCCTTTTCTTCTCCTTTCTCTTCCTTCTCCTGTTCCTTCTCCTCCTCTTTTCTTCTACTTTCTTCTCCTACTTTCTCCTCTTTTCTTCTTCTACTTTTTCCTCCTCTTCCTCTCCTCCTCCTTCCCCGCTTCCTGGTATTATCCCTATTATTACTATAAACTTTTATTCATTAAACACAAAACTCAGTCAAAGGAACTTTTAAAAATGTATCACAAATACCACCGACTGGCGCTGATGGTTGATGCTGCCAGCGTCCTAGGTATCGACCAAGTATCTTCCTAATCTACGTCCGAGTAGCGCAGTCTTTTGCAGCTCCACTGGTGCTACAGCAGGAAACCACAACTTTTATCATTGCTGCTCCTCTTATTATTGCATTATTAAGTTTCCACCAGGGTCAGACTGTCTAACTGTAGATTCCCACAGTTACACTAAACCTGTATTTATTTCCCTAATTTATATATCCATTCAACTCTGCAAGCAAGAGAGGATGGTTGCTAGTGGCAATGATAATTTCGTTTCTTAACTGAGCAGTTAACCCTGTTCCTGTTCTACTGCCAATACAGTGGTCCCTCGATTTTCGCGGGTTCAAACTTCGCGAAATGGATATACCACGGTTTTTCAAAAATATTAATTAAAAAATATTTTGCGGTTCCCCCCCCCCTATACAACAGTTTTTCCTGCCCGATGACATCATACGTCATCGCCAAACTTTTGTCCGCCTTTAATAAATATTTTTTTTAATAAACTTTAATAAATAAACATGGTGAGTAATAATCTAAATGATTGCTAAGGGAATGAGAAATTGCAGTTTAGGGTTTAAAGTGTTAAGGGAAGGCTTGTGATACTGTTCATAGGCAAAAATAGTGTATTTACTTCCGCATCTCTACTTCGCGGAAATTCGACTTTCGCGGGCAGTCTCAGAACGCATCCCCCGCAAAAATTGAGGGAACACTGTATTCCTACTCTGTTGTTAATGCTGCTCCGAGTCTTCCAAGAGGGGCGGCATACAAATCTAATAAATAATAATAATAATAATAATAATAATAATAATAATAATGCGTTTTAGGATAACGGATTCTTTTTTGGCTTAGTTGTTTGGATTAATCTGCCTGGTTTCATAGGTGTTCTGTTCCTACTTCTTCCTTATATTTTGTTATTGTATTCATTTAGGGAACTCTCAACCGGTCCTCCCTATTTTATTTCGCGATCTGCTGCTCCTTCACCGAAATAGATTCTCTTGTTCTACAGGTTTTTGCTCCGCGGTTAAGAACCGGTCTCATAGAAACCGGAAATCAACGGGTCCCCGCTTGAGCCTCTATGACCGCTTTGGAAACTTTAAGACGTGCGGCCTTCAAGTCTCAGAAGGAATTCTGGGAGTTGAAGTCCACTCTTCTTAAAGTGGCCGCGATTGAAAAACGCTGCTGTACTTTACTGTATGAATGTATGGAATGTATGGAAATTGAATGGAATGTGTGGTCTGTCTGTCTGTAATGTATGTATGTATGTATGTATGTATGTATGTAATGTATGTATTTATGTATGTATGTATGTAATGTATGCATCATTTATGTATAGAATGATGTATATGCATGTATGGAATGTATGTATGTATGGAATGTGTGTGTGTATATATGGAATGTATGTATGGAATTATGTATGCATGTATGGAATGTATGAATGTATGGAATGTATGTATGCATGCATGTATGCATGTATGTATGTATAGAATGTATGTATGGAAGTATGAAGGCTGTTTACCCGCAAAATTCCAGTCTTCTGTATTGTGATTTCTGGTTTTTCACTGACATTGATGGGTTCTCCCACTGGCAGACTTAGAAATTTAATGAATTCACAATGCACCTGTGTTCTACAATCATCCAGCCACATTTCAGCTGTAGGGATTGTCGCCCTTCATCCCTGTGGTTAATTTTTGGTTCCCTGGGATTATATACTGTATTCCAAAAGGATATTGGATGTGTTGAGTAAATCTTGATTTTAGTTAATCAGACAGCCTGTTGTGCCAAGACAGCCACAGAAAAAGAAACAGCAATAATAATAATAATAATAATAATAATAATAATAATAATAATAATAATATTTATTAGACTTGTATGCTGCCCCTCTCCACCCCTCGAATGAAATGTCTCTTTGTTCAGTGGTGGGATTCAATTTTTTTATTACTGGTTCTGTGGGTGTGGCTTGATGGGCGTGGCAGGGAAAGGATACTGTAAAATCTCTATTCCCTCCCAACTGGGGGAGGGGGAGAGTACTGCAAAATCCCCATTTCCTCTTGAACAGCTGGGATTTGGGAGGCAGAGAATAGATGGGGGCAGGGCTAGTTAGAGGTGGTATTTAGCAGTTCTCGGATAAGTTTCCACTGCTGGTTCTCCAGAAATGGTCAGAACCTGATGAAACCCACCTCTGTCTTTCTTGCAATTGCATTTCAAAGCAAACAGTTTCATGCCAATGTCTATTTGCTGATATGAAAGCAAATTTAAGAATAACATCCCAGAAATGTTTGCAACAATATCAAAACTAAATAACAAAGCAAAACTGTTAAGCATTTCTTAAATGTTTTTGTTAAGCATTTCTTAAATGTTATTTTTCTAAGCAGAACTGCCCAAAGCCAACACTTCTATGCCCTTCTACTGCACTGTGCTCAACTTGTGCATTTAAGATGTTCTGCTGAGTTCTTTTTTAAAATATATGTTAAAAAATGATGCCATACTGAAAATACCTGGAAAAACATTGAACCCAATAAAAACAGACAGAATCTCAGTATTCAATCACAAAAGTTGTATTATTTGGAACTGAGCACATATAATGGTTTATAAAGATACCTTTAGCTACCCTAGTTCCTGGCAAGGATACAATAGTTCAAAGAACCAAACCCATTTGGACTTATCTGGTAGGCTGTTGGTGAAAATGCTAATAATATTAATAATAAATACAACAACCTTCAAATAGAAGTTTGTTGTGCCAAAAAAAAAGCAAAGCTGGTACTAATGCCGTAGTGGTGCCTTAGATGCAATCCCAAAACATCTGGAGCACCAGTTGAACATAGGCGGGTTTCAGCCAGTTCGAGCTGGTTCAAGTAAACCAATAGTTGCAATCTGCTGGTGGACCCATCCTATACCAATATGTTTTTTGACGCTGCATACATGCATAAATGAATTGCTGTGTTTTTTTACGCGGTGCACATATTCGCAAGGCACGAACCGCTTGTTAAATTATATGAAGCCCTCCTCTGCATTTGAACATCATCGGCACTGGCAAAATCACCATCAAAAGTGTTCGGAAACTTCAGATCGTGCAGAATGCAGCTGCGAGAGCAATCATGGGCTTCCCTAAATATGCCCATGTTACACCAACACTCCGCAGTCTGCATTGGTTGCCGATCAGTTTCTGGTCACAATTCAAAGTGTTGGTTATGACCTATAAAGCCCTTCATGGCATCGGACCAGAATATCTCTGGGACCGCCTTCTGCCGCACGAATCCCAGCAACCAGTTAGGTCTCACAGAGTTGGCCTTCTCTGGGTCCCATCGACTAAACAATGTTGTTTGGCGGGACCCAGGGGAAGAGCCTTCTCTGTGGTAGCCCCGACCCTTTGGAACCAACTCCCCCCAGATATCAGAGTTGCCTCCACCCTCTTTGCCTTTCGTAAACTCCTTAAAACCCACCTCTGTCATCAGGCATGGGGGAATTGAGACTTTCCCTTCCCCCTAGGCTTATAAAATTTATGCATGGTATGTCTGTATGTATGATTGGTTTCTTAAATTGGGGTTTTAAAATTAACTTAAATAGTAGATTTGTTTATATTGTCTTATTATTGTTGTTAGCCGCCCCGGGTCTACGGAGAGGGGCGGCATACAAATCTGATAAATAAATAAATAAATAAATAAGTCCATAAATAAATAAGTCCAGCCTGGGCATTCCAGGCACCAGACTCTCATATTCTAACCTCTTGTAATTATTCTTTAGTTATTTTTTTGTAATTTTCCTTCTAGCCTACTGTTTGAATGTTGCCTTTGCGCCTTTGTAATATGGCCATAGTTGGTTGGCACCAACATTGAATACATGGAATTAATCTAAGACTGCGTGAAAGCCCTTGTTTTACCACTAGAGGCCGCACTACTCCACGATTGAAAGAAGTTTGGGTTACTTCTTCCTCAAAGATGCTTTTTTCAAGAGGCAACTGGACTTTCTTGGTTTTTAAATAGTGATGGGCGAACCCAACGGTGTTCGGGTTCGGCAAGTTCAGATGAACTTCACGCAAAGTTCAGCCGAACCCAAACCCGAACTCCGAACGCTCATTGGCACCAAAGCTCCGCCCCCGGAATCCCATCGTTTTTTATTTTTACAGATTTTTTTAAAAAAATTATTTTTACGAAAAAGGATGTCGCAGCAGCGCCGCAAGCAAAGGAAGGTCCTTTCACATTAAAATATTTTTTAAAAAATTACATGAAAGGACCTCCCTTTGCTTGCAGCGCCGCTGCGGCATCCTTTTTCGTAAAAATAATATTTATTTTTAAGAAAAAATTGTGCGGGTTCAGTTTGCCCAACACTATTTTTAAATAAACCGATTACCAGAGTTGGAATGGATCTTGTAGGTCTTCTACTCCAGTGTTTCCCACAGTGTGGTAAGCATATCCCAGGAGTACGGGAAGAATTTGGTAGGGGTACGCATTCAGAAAAAGTTCTGAAATACACCTTGCCTTTTCCAACTTCATATTTATGTGAAGTTGCTTTTTCAGCATTTGTAGACATTAAGTTGAAAAAAAGGAACAGACTATTGGACGTGGAACCGCATCTCAGATTAAAATTAACAACCAGGGAACCAAATTATGACAATCTGTCATCTCAGCACAAACAATTTCATCCTTCACATTGATCCAAATAAATGTTATTTATAACATAACTTTTATTTATATTTTATTATGAATAATTTTATTTTTCATTTATTATTATTTTGTGTATGTACCAAAAAAAAGAAAAAAGAAATATACTTTGATTGTTGTTAAAATACATCCATTTTTTGATGAGGGGTACCAAGCGTTATAAAACTTATAGAAGGGGTACACATATGTCAAAAGTTTGGGAAACACTGATTTCGACGACTGTTTTCCTTACGCCCATGCACAGAAGCAAAACCTGTCCCCACTTCCATCCCCTCACAAGATTTTGCTTCCTGTGCACATGCAGAAGCACAAACACACTGGAGAACAAAATTTGCGCAACTTTCATTATTTATTTATTTATTTATTCATTCATTCATTCATTCATTCATTCATTTATTTGTTTGTCCAATACACAAATACATAGGAAGAAAAATAGACATGTAGTAATATATATAAGGGTAAAGTGAACTTAGAGGAGAGAATATATGAAAGAAAGAAAATATATATGATAAGTGAGAGAAAGGAAAGACAATTGGACAGGGGACGAAAGGCACACCAGTGCACTTATGTACGCCCCTTAGGAACCTGGAGAGGTCAATCGTGGAGAGTCTAAGGGAGAAATGTTAGGGGTTAGGGGTTGACACAATTGAGTCCGGCAATGAGTTCCACGCTTCGACAACTCGACTGGTGCGCCATCCTTATCCGTACCGATAGCAACCCAATACTGGTCTGAAGACAAGCTGTTCCATTGGTTCATTGTTCTCACTGTCATAAAATTCCTCTTTATTTCCAGGTTGAATCCCTCCTTGTTTAGTTTCCATTCGTTATTCCTTGTCTGGCCTTCAGGGGCTTTGGAAAATATCTTGACCCTCTGCTCTCTGTGGCAGCCCCTCAAATATTGGAAGACTGCTATCCTGTCTCTCCTGGTTCTTTTCTTGAGCAGATTAGCCATGCCCAGTTCCTGCAACTGTTCATCATATAGAAACATAGAAACATAGAAGATTGACGGCAGAAAAAGACCTCATGGTCCATCTAGTCTGCCCTTATACTATTTCTTGTATTTTATCTTAGGATGGATATATGTTTATCCCAGGCATGCTTAAATTCAGTTATGGTGGATTTACCGACCACGTCTGCTGGAAGTTTGTTCCAAGCATCTACTACTCTTTCAGTAAAATTATATTCATTTCATTTATTGGATTTATATGCCGCCCCGAGTTTTCGGAGAGGGGCGGCATATAAATCCAATAAATGAAATGAATGAAATGAAATGAAATATTTTCTCACATTGTTTTATCCTCCAGGTCCCCTAATCATCCTGGTTGCTCTTCTCTACACTTTTTCTAGAGCTTCAACATCTTTTTTTTTATAGTGTGGTGACCAAAACTGGACGCGGTATTCTAGGTGTGGATTTATTTAAGCTTCTTGATTGAGAAGTGAAATGTCTTCAAAGAAAAACGAAGGAAGTCCAGTTGCCTCTTGAAAAAGCACCTTTGGGACAACCCTCGCCGGAATGACTGAGAATCTCCATAGACATAGTTTCTTCCTCTTTCTAGCTT